>NC_140165.1:17564756-17754756 GCF_963971535.1 Notolepis coatsorum | reverse complement strand
TACCACCGCAGAGACTCTGGGATCGAATCCAGCTGTCAGCGGTACCTCCGGCTTGGTCAGTCATCCCTACTAACACAATTGGCAGTGTTAGCGGGTGGGAAGCCGGTGGGGTATGTGTCCTGGTCATTGTAAACTGCGACTCCTACTGGTCGTTTGGGGCGCCTGTTCAGCAGGGAGGGGATCTGGGGGGAAATACCGCGAACCTCCGCACGCGTTACGTTCCCCCAGTGAAACTCCTCGCTGTCAGGTGAAAAGAAGCGGCTGGCGACTCCACATGTATCAGAGGAGGCATGTGGTAGTTCTACAGTCTACACCCTCCCCAGGCCGACAGTGGGGCAAGGCGGCAACGACCAGGAAGGGAATTGGCATAACGACTAAAATTGGGATGGGTGAAAAATACAGAAAGCCCAAAAATAAATAGAATAGAAGCGTCAGCTAAATTACTAAATGTAAAGGTAAAGAAAAGAGGGCGGGGCTTGAGATAGGCCAATCCACCCATCTTAATCTGTCCTCGTGCCATTGTGCCAGCAGACCAGCGGAGGACCCTACCGCATGAAGATCTACGAGAGGCCCGACTTCCAGGGCCAGACGATGGAGTTCAGCGATGACTGCGAGTCCGTCCAGGAGCGCTTCCGCAGCCGCGACATCTGCTCCTGCAACGTCCTGGAAGGCTACTTCACCCTGTACGAACACGCCAACTACAGGGGCCGCCAGTACTTCCTGAGTCCCGGCGAGTACAGGAAGTTCAGCGACTGGGGAGCCGCCGTCGCCACCACAGGCTCCTTCCGCCGCGTCACCGACTTCTAGAGAACCGGTTTTAACCGGTTGCTTAAGTCAATAAAACAACGACCACCAAAACAGTCTTTGTTGTCTGTGCTTTTATTTCCTTTTTTCTTATCACGGTCAGATTTCAAGGTCAGATTTATTTATATAGCACATTTAACCCTTTTCACTACCACACTACCAAAGGGTTAACCCCTTTCACTGCGACAATACAGACGGTTAACCCTTTCACTGCGACAATACAGAAGGTTAACCGTCTGTAGTGTGTTAGTGACAGGTTAACCTTCTGTAGTGTGTTAGTGACAGGTTAACCTTCTGTAGTGTGGTAGTGAAAGGGTTAAAAACAACCAAGGTTGACCAAAGTGCTGCACAATACAAAGTACAAAAGTACTGTAAATATAGTACTAATAAAGATACAACACAAGGTGCACAATTTACACAAACAGAAATAGTACTTCAAACAGTACTATACATATAGAACAATACAGATACAGCAGACAAATACAATATAAAAAAGCCAGTCAGAAGAGGTGAGTCTTTAAAGGAACCAGTTTCCTCTCTGTGCGTTTAGTAGAAAGCTATCTGGCTGCACGTTAGCCTAGCTTAGCACAATGAATGGAAGCGGACAGTGCCGGTTAGCCTTCGGCAGAGGTGTTAGTTGGACAATGCCTAGGCTAACCGGCACTAACCGCTTCCATTCATTGTGCTAAGCTAGGCTAACGTGCAGCCAGATAGCTTTCAGAGAGAAAACTAGTATCTATCTTATTGTCTCTCTCTGGAGAAGACGGTAAGCTAATTTCCCAAAATGTTGGCGTGTTCCTTTAACAAAGACTATAGGTTTGTGGCAGATCTAATTACATATTATGTAAAGGTAAACTGTAAACCTTTTCTAATGATTATATTATTTTGATTCCAATTGAGACGAGACAGAAACAACAAAATGGACAAAAGTCAAGATAAAAACAAAACAATAGAGGAGATCAAATTAATTAAAGGGGAACGATGCCTGATCCAAGAATTCATACATGTTATTCCAAATAACACATCAGTCAACCTGGGCAATGCTCCCCCAAGGGCTATGAATTATATATGTAATATATATTAATATATATATATATAATAAATAGGCTATGTGGATATTAATATTGTATAATAGTATAATATTGTAATTTATAAACAGTATAGGGAGGTGTAGTGGTTACGCCATTGTTGTTTCCGGCCGGTCCACCTCGGTTGAAATTGCAATGTTCCAATGGACACATTTCTAAATTGTCTCGTTTAAAACAAATAAAGCATGAACATTGGCATGGTGTACCTTTTTGTGTGTATTCATCCACAATATATAGCTCAACATGAAACAATTCGCAATTAATAATAAAATAATTACATATAATTTTATTTCAACCAAAAATGCTTAATGCCCTCTTAAGCCCGGAGCCTATTTTCTGACAATCCGCCTAAAATACATACCTAAGTAAATGGAATATTGCTCCACTTCTACAAGGCCCATTTGCATATTCTTGGTATCTAAGGACATCTATGGACCTCAGTGAATGTATTCCCAGTGTCAGAAATATTGTGTCTATTACTAGGCTTGCTTAAATTGTGATGAAACAAAGAAGAATAAGAATTATGATTTTTCTTTGCATCTTTGACAGTGAATAACACCATGCTAATAATGACCAAACATTAAAATCTGCCACTGATCTTGTTCAGTACCCTCTTGAGATCATGTGTACAAAAGAATCTAAGGAAATGAATAAAGGGAAGATGATTAAACAGAAGGTTCTGTAGATACAGTACTGAATTCTCCCATCCGGACCAATGCAATTTGAAATATTATTATAGAATATAGAATAGCAGGCTTATAAATTACCTTATTATAGCCAATTCGCACATTTATATATATACATATATTATCTTTCAAATGGCCGAGTTCAATTTGGATTTAGTATCACCAGGCGTGCATAAGAACAGATAATGAAATCTACTGTAATCTACTGTACTTTTTTATTTTCACCATGGTGCAACCATTTTGAAACTAATTTCAGATCTAATTGTTGCTGCATGCTAACAATAGGGAGGAGAAACTAACTGTGTTTCAATATTTGTCAATAACGTTACGTTTTGTGGTATATTATCCCCAATAATAAGAGTTATTAAAAAAAATGCATACAGAACTATGAACCTTGAACCCCATAGATCCTTTCAGGAAGTGTAGTTTTGAAAAATTCCAACGCAGATCCAGAGCTAGCGATGTCCTTCAAAAAATGGCCACCAAAAAACTACAATTCCCATGATTCAAGGTTTTACAAAATGATCGCCTCTCTGGAAATAAACAGACATTTCGAAAAGTAAAATCTATCTAATAACACTTTAACCTATTCCTAAACTAACGTATTGATGATAATATACATTATAAATGCTGTTGTGACATGGTTATGATGTTTATACTTGAATACGTTTGAAAATAAAAACGATACTTTTGTAGAACATTCTGGGGATATTGATTTATGACACAATGTCATTTCGGGGACCGGTACGGGTCCTGTCGGGTGGAAGACAATAATGTTAGTGATAGAAGGGAACACATTTTGTGTAAAAATGGAAAGCTTGCCAATGTCCATGAGGCAGAATTATTACAATAGCCGATAATACATTTTCCCAATGATAAATCCCTATACCCCCGCTGTCCAACATACCTTTTAGCATTGAGTACCTCCATAGACATATATAAAGGCTAGATGACTCACCAGTGCTGCTGGCCAATGGAGACCGACGTTGCCAGATGGTGGCCATCTTGCCACAGGCAGCACACCCACTCATAACTTGAATGTCTATAGTGCATTGGTGCATGTCCTAGTGAAATAACCATAGCTTGCTCAATTTACAACCGATTTTCAAGCGGTTTGGTTTGTTATAAACGTCAGAGATGTAGTTATCATACTGCATACTTATAATGGACTTTCATATGAAAATGATTTCAACATTCCAAACATCCTGAATAATAGCCGCGTTAATAACGCTTGTAATAAACCAAACTGTTTGTAAATCGGTTGAAAATTGAGCAAGCTATGGTTATTCCAATAGTACATGCACCATAGACATTCATAATATGAGTGGGCATGCTGCCTGTGACAAGATGGCCGCCGGTGAACTACGCTGGAGACTCCGCCTTGCACCATCTAGTTATATATAATCTATGAGTACCTCTATCTGACTGGCAGACCTCCAGCAGTGGGGATGTGATGTCCCACCCCACCGGTCTGGCCTGCTAAATTAGCCAACCTAGCCAGGCTGGCTATGTTTACCAGCCCAGGAGGACAAAGGGTTGCCGCCAGAGAAGACACAGGACAAAGGACCCCCCCCCTCCCCCCTCCCCACACACCAACACACAGACCTCACGGAGACAACAACAAAGCCCCCCCCTCCCTCCCCCACAGCAGCACCAGACACAGACGAAGACAATTACCTGGAACTTGACGACATCAATACCACAGCATATAAAAACGGAATACACATTTTTCACCTGAATGTAAACAGCATAAAGCATAAGCTGGATGAAATAAGAAACCTGTTTATGAGCGGTAAGGTAGACTTAATATGCTTTACTGAAACTAAACTTAATCCATCTGTAACAGACCCTGAAATAGAGTTAGAGAACTATACTATAGTCCGTAATGACAGAAACCAGTATGGAGGTGGTGTTTGTATGTACATACATAAGGACACCAAATTCATTACCCGTACTGACCTTCATCATGAGACAATTGAAATCGTATGGGTGGACATTTTATTTGAAAGGGCAAAATCTGTTCTAGTCGGCACAATATACAGACCGCCAGATCAAACTGGCTTTTATGATACTCTGGATGTGTGCTTAGCTGGAGCTGAGGATGCGGAAAAAATTCGTATTGGGGATTGGAACACGGATATGCAACAAAAAGATGCACCCGTCTTCAAATCCTTCAATAGGTTTTGTGATCTGCACGGCCTCAGCCAACTAATCACCCAACCCACAAGGATATGTGAATCAACTCAGACTCCCATTGACCTCATACTGACCTCTGACAAGTCCAAGATCTCCAATAAAGGGGTTATAGCATGTGGGTTAAGTGATCATTATATGATATTCTGTACCCGCAAAAAGCTAAAACTAAAGGCTGGCTGTCACAAAACAGTCACATCTAGAGACCTCAAAACCTACTCTAGCGAGGCCTTTAACCTTGAACTGGAGAGTCTGGACTGGTCAGATGAACTCAATGGTACACTGGTTGAAGAAACTTGGCTTGGCTTCAAAACCAAATTTTCATCAATACTAAACAACATGGCCCCCCTAAGAACCACCAGGGTAAAAAATCGCGCTGAGCCATGGATGCACACTGAAATACTGACCGCTATGAAAGCCAGAGACAAAAAATGGTCTGAGTTTCGTAAAAGCCAGTCAAAGCTTACCAAAAGCACGAGCAGTGAACTCCAAGACCACATGACTGAACTCAAACTAGAAAGAAACAGACTAAGAAATGATGTAAACTCCATGATCAAAACTGCTAAAAAAAAATTCATCAATGACAAAACCGAGGAAAACAAAAATAAACCATGTGAACTTTGGAAATTACTCAACAATCAACTAGGCTGCAGTAAAAAACTTAAAACCAGGTTCTCAAACATAAACATAAAGACGGACAACACGCTCATCACAGACAAGCTGGATGTAGCCAATTACTTAAACACTTTCTTCACAAACATAGCCACAACACTGGTAAACAAACTACCCTCCCACTCAGGGCAGTATGGGGTAGAACACATAGTAGCATACTACAAGAACCTAGGCGTCCACAAAGATGACTTCAAACTGGAAATGGTAACTACAGATGAGGTACTCAAAAAACTGAGCGCCCTCCAACCAAACAAGGCCACTGGCCATGACAACATCCCCTCCAAATTCCTCAGAGACTCAGCAGCAGCCATCACCCCAGTCATCACACACATAATAAACCTCTCCATAAAACAGGGACACGTCCCCAAGGACTTCAAAATTGCGAGAGTAACACCCCTGCACAAAAAGGGCAGCAAATTAGACCCGGGTAACTACCGCCCTGTTTCTATCCTTACATCCATCTCGAAAGTCATGGAAAAAATAGTATACGAACGGATCGAAAAGTACATCGCGGAAAAAAATCTAATCTACGAATTCCAATCTGGCTTCAGAACATCCCACTCCACTGACACATGCCTTCTCTACTTGAACGACCACATCAAACAAGAGGTGGACGTGGGCAAATACTGCGGCATGGTCATGCTGGACCTACAAAAGGCCTTCGACACTGTCAATCACACCATTCTGATTGACAAGCTAAAAGCAATTGGTTTTGATAGTTTATCAGTGAGCTGGATACAATCCTACCTGGAGGGGAGGGAACAGATGGTGGAAGTAAACGGTACCCTATCCCTCCCCCTCACAGTGAGCTGTGGTGTTCCACAAGGAAGCATACTAGGACCGCTACTATTCCTAATTTATGCAAATTACATGTCGTCAGCTTGTGACTGCAACTTGTTCCTGTTTGCGGACGACTCAGCCCTGCTGGTCTCTGACAAGAACAAGTTACAGGTTGAAAAAGCCCTCAGCTCGGAACTAGGCAAAATCTGCATATGGCTCGCCGACAACAAACTATCATTACACATGGGCAAAACAGAGTCCATTCTCTTCGGTTCAAATAACAAACTCAGCAAGACCGACGGCTTCTCGGTTACAGTGGGTGACAATATTATCATAAGGAAAGATGAAATTACCTACCTGGGTTCCATCCTAGAGGCTAATCTTTCCTGTGACAAAATGGCATCCAATGTAATAAAAAAAAGTCAACCAACGAACTCGATTCTTGTACCGGATCTCCTCTCTGGTAAACAAGAATACCCTGAAGACTCTAGCAGGAGCACTCATTCAAGGGTACTACGACTATGCTTGCACCTCATGGTACCAAAGCACCTCAAAGGCACTAAAAAACAAATTACAAACATCTCAAAACAAGCTAGTCAGACTACTACTTGACCTGACTCCTAGAACCCACCTCACCCCTGCCCACTTTGACAACCTAGGATGGCTTAGAGTAGACGACAAAGTACAGCAACTTGCAATGGGCCTGGTCTACAAGATACACTACGCGACCAAGGTACCCATGTACATGTCAAAATACTTCCCAAAGGTCAGTGAATACCACAATCACAACACCAGAGGGAGCTCCACAAATCATGTAAAACCCAGATTCGGCTCAAACAAGGGACTAAACACGTTTCGCAATTATGCCACATCAATGTGGAACGCCCTACCTAAAGCTGTAAAGGAATGTGAATCACTACCCACTTTCGAAAACACTCTCAAAAAACACCTACGTGAGACTGCAATTCGAAACTGGCCCCTTCAAATGTCCTAACCTAGTTGTACAGTAAATTACCAAGTAAGGCTTTGTCAGTATTCCAATGTACAGTGTAAAATGTGTGTGTGTCCCCTACCCAACCCCCCCCCCCCCCCACCTCTAATGTACAGCCCTCACCCAACCCACCCAACCCAACCCCACCCATCCAACCTCCTCCAATGTACAGTTTCTACGCCAAATGTATATACACTCCTTTTCTGGACACTTTTGTATCACAAACAGTACTGTATTTGCAAATCTGATATGTCATAAATGTATAGATGTAGCAGTACTGTCTATCTGTATGTCATGAATATATGTTATGATGAATTGAAAATGGGGGACCCTGATGTAAACAAGACGAAAGTCTTTCTCTGGTCTGTATCCCCTTAACAATTGTATGTATTGAGCTGTACTGTACTGTACCCATGCTGCAATCTGTTAATAAACTTTTCAATCAATCAATCAATCAATCCTCACAGTCCGGCGTGAAGAAGAGGTGGGTAGGGACAGGCTGTCGCCCCGGGCTTGGAGGGCCGGACGGTTGTCAGCCGAAGAAGCAGTTGCCATTTGCTCCAAGGAGGGTTAGCTGCTGTTCCCTGCACGTCCTGGACCATTTGGTTGGGTAACTCCACCTAGAATGGGTTGGGGTTACAAACCCTCAGTGCCACAAGTCCTCATTCTTTATGTCCAGTTGGTTCTTAGGGTTCCTCAAGTTTGTTCTGAATTACGAAAAAAATTGCTTTTCCAAAAAACTGTTGGAATGCCCTCCAACTTACTCTGAACCTGTGCCGTTTGTGCGCCCGTAGAGTGCGTGCAGGGGGTGTATGGGACAGACACGGAGGGTGAGACAGACACGGAGGGTGAGACAGACATGGAGGGTGAGACAGACACGGAGGGTGAGACAGACACGGAGGGTGAGACAGACACGGAGGGTGAGACAGACACGGAGGGTGGGACAGACACAGAGGGTGAGACAGACACGGAGGGTGAGACAGACACGGAGGGTGAGACAGACACGGAGGGTGAGACAGACACGGAGGGTGAGACAGACACGGAGGGTGAGACAGACACGGAGGGTGAGACAGACATGGAGGGTGAGACAGACACGGAGGGTGAGACAGACACGGAGGGTGAGACAGACACGGAGGGTGAGACAGACATGGAGGGTGAGACAGACACGGAGGGTGAGACAGACACAGAGGGTGAGACAGACACAGAGGGTGAGACAGACACAGAGGGTGGGACAGACACGGAGGGTGAGACAGACACAGAGGGTGAGACAGACACGGAGGGTGAGACAGACACGGAGGGTGATACAGACATGGAGGGTGAGACAGACACAGAGGGTGGGACAGACACGGAGGGTGAGACAGACATGGAGGGTGAGACAGACACAGAGGGTGAGACAGACACGGAGGGTGAGACAGACACGGAGGGTGAGACAGACACGGAGGGTGAGACAGACACGGAGGGTGAGACAGACACGGAGGGTGAGACAGACACAGAGGGTGAGACAGACACGGAGGGTGAGACAGACACGGAGGGTGAGACAGACACGGAGGGTGAGACAGACACGGAGGGTGAGACAGACACAGAGGGTGAGACAGACACGGAGGGTGAGACAGACACGGAGGGTGAGACAGACACGGCGGGTGAGACAGACATGGAGGGTGAGACAGACACGGAGGGTGAGACAGACACAGAGGGTGAGACAGACATGGAGGGTGAGACAGACACGGAGGGTGAGACAGACACGGAGGTGTGTGACAGACACGGAGGGTGAGACAGACACGGATGGTGAGACAGACACGGAGGGTGAGACAGACACGGAGGGTGAGACAGACACGGAGGGTGGGACAGACACGGAGGGTGAGACAGACACGGAGGGTGAGACAGACACGGAGGGTGAGACAGACACGGAGGGTGAGACAGACACGGAGGGTGGGACAGACACGGAGGGTGAGACAGACACGGAGGGTGAGACAGACACGGAGGGTGAGACAGACACGGAGGGTGAGACAGACACGGAGGGTGAGACAGACATGGAGGGTGAGACAGACACGCCGGGTGAGACAGACATGGAGGGTGAGACAGACACGGAGGGTGAGACAGACATGGAGGGTGAGACAGACACGGATGGTGAGACAGACACGGATGGTGAGACAGACGTGGAGGGTGAGACAGACACGGAGGGTGAGACAGACATGGAGGGTGAGACAGACACGCCGGGTGAGACAGACATGGAGGGTGAGACAGACACGGAGGGTGAGACAGACATGGAGGGTGAGACAGACACGGATGGTGAGACAGACACGGATGGTGAGACAGACGTGGAGGGTGAGACAGACACGGAGGGTGAGACAGACACGGAGGGTGAGACAGACACGGAGGGTGAGACAGACACGGAGGGTGAGACAGACACGGAGGGTGAGACAGACACGGAGGGTGGGACAGACACAGAGGGTGAGACAGACACAGAGGGTGAGACAGACACGGAGGGTGAGACAGACACGGAGGGTGAGACAGACATGGAGGGTGAGACAGACACGGAGGGTGAGACAGACACGGATGGTGGGACAGACACAGAGGGTGAGACAGACATGGAGGGTGAGACAGACACGGAGGGTGAGACAGACACAGAGGGTGGGACAGACACGGATGGTGAGACAGACACGGAGGGTGAGACAGACACGGAGGGTGAGACAGACATGGAGGGTGAGACAGACACGGAGGGTGAGACAGACATGGAGGGTGAGACAGACACGGAGGGTGAGACAGACACGGAGGGTGAGACAGACACGGAGGTGTGTGACGGTGGTAGAGAGAGTTGTGGAGGTGAAACCGTAACAGATCCACCCCTGATCACCTGCCCAGATGTCCTCCGCTACGACAGTCAGGGAACCTGCGCCTACAACAGCATCTCTGTCTGTGGGGGAACAAAAAGCCTGCTTAGGTAGTCTGGCAGTACTGGTCATCTGCCCTGGGGGGGGGGGGGGGGGGGCATTGTAGCTTTCACATGTCGGCAGGCTGCAAAGGCCTTGGTCCCGGCTGGGTGGGCTGCAGTGCACAAGTGACTCCATAACTGGCCATAACTGGTGTCGATGTAGTCATCTTTACCGACCACCACCACCCCCTTACTGCATCTGTCTCTTGAACCGTTACCTCCACCTAGAAGCATCTCACTGCCAGGTCGGGCTTGGGGTTAGGGGTGGCGTTGCCCTTCAGTGACCCGGAAGCTTACCATGAGGTTAGCAAATTGCCGGTGACAGCAGGCATGTTGAACACGACTCCACAGTCTCGACAGATCGTGAACATGATGAATTGAAAATGGGGGACCCTGATGTAAACAAGACGAAAGTCTTTCTCTGGTCTGCATCCCCTTAACAATTGTGTGTATTGAGCCGTACTGTATTGTACCCATTCTGCAATCTGTTAATAAAATTTTTAATCAATCAATCAATCAATCAACCAACCAATCAATCAATCAATCAATCAATCAATCAATCAATCAATCAATCAATCAATCAATCAATCAATCAATCAATCAATCGGTATTAAGATAAGATAATATATTCCTTTATTGATCCCCTTGGGGAAATTCAGGCATCATAGCCGACTCCTCATCACAGACTCTGGGAAATGTGCTGCACTGGTCCTCCTCGACCTAAGTGCAGCCTTCGACACGATCGACCACACCATTGAAGGATGTCGGTGTTTTTCAATGTATGTAACGTATATATTGGGGGGAGATGACAGCATCTAACGGTGCCAGGTCAGAGAGGCAGCTGTGCATGGTGACAGTGGGGGAGGCGGTTTAGAGGCAAGCAGGAGTCAGTGGGAGCAGCGAGCAGGGTGTTTGCATTCCACAGCACATAAACAACTGATAACAGCGGCAGGAGGTTTGGGTCAGAGCGATGGAGAGTTTGACATTAATGAAACGGCAGTTTAATGTGTGTTAAAGGTTAAAAACCGTTGCCATGACGGCGCGTCACATGACAACCAGAAGAGAGGCCGGGCCTGTCGTTGCTATGGCGAGAATATAGAAAAGTGAGTTTCTTCCGGGTGTAAGGCAGACTGAGAAACGAACCACACAGAAGAGGAACCATCAGAGACTTTGAGACGGCTCCCTCCTCCCATCACAGAGAGGGGGGGGGGGGGGGGGGGGGGGGGGGGGGGGGGGGGGCAGCACTAGAGAAGTGCCACGACGACAGGCTTTTGGAATAACCACCAGGCCGCGATGACCCCCGAGCGGGGTGAGAGGAGAGATCATCAGAATAGACTTTTCAAGGACAATACGAATTGGTTCCCATCTGATTATGAGGTTAAACAACGCTTTTCCGAGAAAGGTATTACGCTGTCAAGTGTCGAATTCTTACGAAGGCGGTGAATTATTATGGTTACGGAGTTGCATTAAAGGGGAATGACAAAGATTGCACAGCCAGTATGACAAGACAGAGGGAAATAAACACAACACAGACACTACACGACGACAACGATGCAGAGGTTATAACACAAGCCAAACAGATGAAGAGGTGGATACTGGCTGAACCATCAGAATCTAACACCATCCTCATCAACCGCCTCCAGAAGGGGGCAGGAATCACAAACACCGCCCTGGCTTGGTTCAGGTCCTACCTGGAAAACAGAACCTTCTCAGTGAACCTAACGAACTGCTCCTCCCAGAAAGCAAACCTCACCCACGGAGTCCCACAGGGTTCGATCCTGGCTCCCATTCTCTTCAACCTCTACAATGCTCCCCCTCAGTCAAATTATCACTCGACACAACATCTCATTCCACTGCTATGCCGATGATACACAGATCTACTTACCACTCACCACAGATGACCCCTCTGGATTAACCCGACTAAAAAACTGTCTGGGAGATATCAAATAGTGGATGTCACAAAACTTCATGCCGTTAAATGAGAGCAAAACTGAAATAATCCTGTTTAACACACCCACCTCTGTCACCCAGATCACCAACAACATGGGCACTCTGTCCACCCTGATAAAACCACAGGTCAAAAACCTGGGGGTCTTTTTTTACTCTGAGCTGAAACTCGACAGACAAGTGCGAGCAGTGGCTCAGTCCTGCTTCCTCCAGCTGCGCACCATCGCAAAAATAAAAACATTCCTCTCCCCCAGCGACCTTCAAAGAGTCATCCTCACCCCTCATATATATTCTCAAGACTGGACTACTGCAACGCCCTCTACTCTGGTGTTGCAGACAAATACATAAACCGCCTCCAACTCATCCAGAACGCAGCCGCCAGGCTCGTGACGGGCACCAAGATGAGGGACCACATCTCCCCAGTCCTTGTATCCCTACACTGGCTCCCGGTAAAACAGCGAATACATTTCAAAATCCTCATGTTCACATACAAAGCCATAAACGGTCTCGCCCCAGCCTACATAAAATAACTCCTGGTCCAATCAACCAGCTCCAGATCCCTCCGTTCAAACAACCAAATCTGCCTAAAAATCCCCCACACAAGACTGGTGACAAAGGAAAACCGGGCTTTCGCAGTCGCAGCACCGACCCTCTGGAACAAGCTCCCACTCAACCTGAAATCTGCAAGCACCCTACGGACCTTTAAGGCCACGCTCAAAACCCACCTATTCGCCATTAACAATCCATGAGCTAGTTTTTTTGTATTGTTGTTATGTGTGGTGTAGGGCGGCTGACCCCTATAAGTCGATTAGTCGACTAATCGGTCGAAAGGAGCCGTAGTCGACTGGCCAACCTCTTAGAATAGGCTGGTTTTCAACACAGTTACATTTTTCAGGAACACTGTCTTTTCGTCTCAACCTGTTTTCTTATACAAACAAATTGTCAGATGCAGTCAGGTTCATTCTTATTTTACTAGGTCAGCTGATGATGGACAGATTATGTTACCACGTCCAAAATCAAATGCTTTAAAGAGGACTGTTGTTTATCGTGCCATCAATCATTGGAATAACTGCCCACTGAACATAAGTAAATTGAATAGTAAAGTGTCTTTCAAATACCACCTGAGAATGCACTACTTAAATATGTGAGCAAAATATTCTGATGTTGATAATGATGTCTACAATGTTTTACTGTTTTTAGATTATCATTGTTAATTGTGATTGTCATATGTATCTCATGTTGTTATGTTTTGTGTGGACCCCAGGAAGACTAGCTCGCCACTTAGGTGACAGCTAATGGGGATCCTTTTAAACAATAAACAATTAGTCGAATATATATATATATAAAAAAAAAAAAAACTATAATATTTTTTTATTTGAATTTTTTTATCATTCTTTCCAAAAGAAAAGAGGCCTAGAATCGTGGCTAACGCTAATGGCACGCATACCAGAGGCTAACTGCCTACGAAAACAGGCACAGAGGCACTGAAAGAGGATTTCACCCATCTAATGAACACACTAGACTAGACAAATATCAAGATGTATCCATCAGTGGACCAATTGCATGCTTTTGCAGAGGACAATAAGCCTTCAGTTGACTCCTTCAGACATTAAGCACCCCCACAGCCCAAATGGAATGATAAATTTTTTTTTTATTCGACCAGTCGACTAACGGCAAATTTTGGCCAATCATAGTCGACCATCCAAATCCTTAGTCGGGGACAGCCCTAGTGTGGTGTATTATGTCTCTGTTCTCTATCTGATTGGTTGGACTGCCTGTATTTTTTCTGTTTTTCGTTTTATTCCTGTCTTTTTAGTTTGTTTTCTCTTTCTCTCCCGGGATGCGCCCCGGGCCGATGTAACAGTGTAAAAAGGTCAAGGTGCCATGCAAGGTGAGGGTATGTATGCCCTCTCAGTTATATTTGCCCTACAATAAATATAGTTACAATATATATCTAATATCAACTAATATCTAATCTAATATATATATAATTCAGCAGCTTGTGGGGGGAAGGGGGCGGGGCATTCATAGATCTTTGCATCATTAGGGAGGGCAAACGTGTGGGGGTGCTGCTAAGATCTGTTCAGTCGTTTATTGAATATTTTTGTGGAAAAACCAGACCAAACGAATTGTTATTCAATATACTGTACAACATTTTTAAAGTGTTAAAAACATGTGTGGAGGGGATCTTTAAGTGTCTGGATTGCTTCACTGAGCTTAGATACTGTGAATTAAATACAACTATAAATTCCCTTACTACTGCTTGAAAATGTCATTTATTTAATTGGGCTTGTATCTTCATTTGACCGTTTATCTCTTTTATAGCATCAATACTCCTAATAGTACTGCTTGCTTTCTTCTGCCTTTAATTGCCAAGCTATAAATCTGCAATGCAACTCATAATTAAGATTCAAATTAAGATTAAAGATTAAAACAAAACTGGACTTTTGAAGTCCATTGCACACATACAGCGACACACACATGCGATATTGCGATGGGCGACACACACAGGAACACACACATCCGTCATCCTTCCTCCCAAGGGCAGCCGGCAGCAGACATGGGTTGCGGCATGAGGCCACACCCAGGGACCAATCCAAGTGCTCCTGACCGTCTTCGCCAGGGACACGACAGCATTAGCGATCTGTTCTGCATGTGTTTCCATTGGGTTTTGTGAGGTTCGCCTCTTCCCTGGACCTTTAATTCCTGTTCCCTGGACCTTTAATTCCCTGTCTCCTCACCTCACCAGCCCCCACCCTCGCGTTTCGTTGTTTATGTATTGCATTCCCTGCCTCGCTCCGTTCCTTTAAGGTACTGTGAGGTTCGCCTCTTCCCTGGACCTTTAATTCCTGTTCCCTGGACCTTAATTCCCTGTCTCCTCACCTCACCAGCCCCCACCCTCGCGTTGTCGTTGTTTATTTATTGCATTCCCTGCCTCGCTCCGTTCCTTTAAGGTTCTGTGAGGATTATGTGTTTGATTGGTCCTTGCCGAACACACACTTCTAAGTCAAGTATCAATTACCATCACGCACCTGATGTGTGTTCTAATTAGCGCCCCAGTGGGCTTTAAATACCTCGATCTCCCCCCCAGTCCTCGTCGGGTCGTTCTCTATCTGTAAGCTCCTACGGGAGATTCCCTATCTGTATCTGTTTCTGTATTCTGTATGCTGTTTCATCTCCGGCGTGAGACGAGGTGCAAGCCTTCGCCACCTGTCGCCGTTTGCCTGGAGTGGGACACAGCCTGCGCTCTCTAATTCTCTACGGGAGGTATTCCAGTGTTCCACTCCAGACCCCGCGCCAGACGCGCTCCTACAGCAGACGCGCTCCACTCCAGACCCCGCGCAGACACGCTCCTACAGCAGACGCGCTCCTACAGCAGATGCGCTCCTACAGCGGACGCGCTCTTACAGCAGACGCGCTCAACTCCAGACCCCGCGCAGACGCGCTCCTACAGCAGACGCGCTCCTACAGCAGACGCGCTCCACTCCAGACCCCGCGCCAGACGCGCTCCTACAGCAGACGCGCTCCACTCCAGACCCCGCGCAGACGCGCTCCTACAGCAGACGCGCTCCTACAGCAGATGCGCTCCTACAGCGGACGCGCTCCTACAGCAGACGCGCTCAACTCCAGACCCCGCGCAGACGCGCTCCTACAGCAGACGCGCTCCACTCCAGACCCCGCACAGACGCGCTCCTACAGCAGACGCGCTCCTACAGCGGACGCGCTCCTACAGCAGACGCGCTCCACTCCAGACCCCGCGCAGACGCGCTCCTACAGCAGACGCGCTCCACTCCAGACGCGCATCGCTCTCTAATTCTCTACGGGAGGATGCGTCTCTCCGAGCCGGCGCGCTCTCCGAACCGGCGCGTTCTCCAAGCCGACGCGCACCACTTCAGACGTTTAGCCGGCGCGCTACTACTCCAGACGCGCATCGCTCTCTAATTCTCTACGGGAGGATGCGTCTCTCCGAGCCGGCGCGCTCTCCGAACCGGCGCGTTCTCCAAGCCGACGCGCACCACTTCAGACGTTTAGCCGGCGCGCTACTACTCCAGACGCGCATCGCTCTCTAATTCTCTACGGGAGGATGCGTCTCTCCGAGCCGGCGCGCTCTTCAAGCCGACGCGCACCACTCCAGACGTCTAGCCTGTGCGCTCCTACTCCATCCCTGTAAGCAGCTCTGGCCCTCGCCCTGTCCAAGGCCTTAACCCTGTTTTCTCTGTCCCTGTCTCCAGCCCGCCTCCCCGGGCCTCTGTCCCTGTTCCCCTCTCCAGTGCCCCTGTTCCTGCCCTGTCCTTTGCCCTGGCCCTGTTCCTTTAGCCTTAGCCCCTTAGCCTGCTCGCCTCTTAAAGGCACAGTGCCAATTTTCCCTAATTCTTGTTTCCAGTATTTTGTGTTCTCCCTTAGCCTTCCCCTTAGCCTGCTCGCCTCTTAAAGGCACATTGCCCTTTTTTCCTTGTTCCAGTATTTTTGTGTTCTCCCTTTAAGGGACAGTGCCGCTTTTCTGTTGTATTCAATAAATGCCCAGTTCTTGGCTTACTCTCATACCTGTCTTGTGTTGTGCGATTGGGGTCGGTTACAAACCATAACAGGTTTATATCTTTTGCTGGAGGGGAAACCCTTGCGAGCACAGGGAGAACATGCAAACTCCACACAGAAAGGCCCGGGAGATACCCCATCTGGGTACCTGGCAACTCGGCAACCTGGTCCCCATGCGGGAATCGAACCCAGGACCTTCTTGCTGTGAATAGTGTGGGATTTCCATCTATACACTCCTTTTACTTTATTTGGGATTGTAAGTACCAGAGGGGAATGGTCACTCAGAGATCAATTCCTTTATTGATCCCCTTGGGAAATGCAGGGTTTAAGGGTGAATTATAGTGTTATAACTGAATATTTCTATGAATGATGTGGGAATATTTGCTGCATTGCTGTCAAAAAGCCTGTTGTGATCCATGGACCACCCGATGATTAACGTAATTATTCTTTCAATAAATGCAAGACATATTGTTTGAACACTTTTCCAGTGTCTAACTGTCTTTTGTTGTTGTTTGTAGTAAAATAGACAACCTCCATGATGACGATCAACTGTTATCTGTGCCCAATAATAATGCTGTATATACAGTATATATATATTTATTCTTACCGTATATATATCTATCCACATCTGTCTGTACATACCTGCATATAATCCTTTTTACTAGTGCTGTCAGGCGATAAAAAAAATGGAATTACAGGATTTGTAATTAATTAATCTAATTAATCGCATTTTAATCGCATAACCATTTTAGGCCTGATATTCTATATTCTATAATCATATTTCAAATGGCATGTGTCCGGATGGCAGAATTCTGTACTTTATCTACAAAACCTTCTGTTTAATCATCTTCCCTTTATTAATTTGCTTAGATTGTTCAGGTCTGGTAAATTTTAGCATGGTGTTATTCACAGTCAAAGATAAAAAAGGTAAAAAAAAATTGTTATTGATATTCTCATTTGGTTCATTACAATTTACTCAAGTTTTGTAACAGACTCAGTATTTCTGACACTGGGAATACATTCCCTGAGATCCATAGATGTCCCTAAAATCAGATACCAAGAACATGCAAATAGCCCTTTAAAAAAGAAAGTCTGTAAATGTTTATTCTACGTTCTTATGGAATGAATGAGATCTAATTTTTTTTTTTTTATTAAATCGTTTTTTATTTTATTCTTTTTATTAAATAAATTTTGCATTAATTTTCATAACGCGATAATTAGCTGTGTAATTAATTAATCTAATTAACGCGATAAACTAACAGCCCTACTTTTTACATATCTGTAGATACTATCTGTACATATCCCTTACCTACCCTTTATGCTGCCGGTCAGTATGACATAGGTGCTCCCATAGTCGAGCGGACTGTACACGGACTGGACTCTGCGGAGGTCCACTGCCACTGGACTCTTTGAGCTTTCATAGTCGAGCGGATCTCCGCGGACCAATTTCCTACATGTCTCGCGCCAGTTTACACCAGTTTACACCTCGCGCCAGTTTGTTTGACACCAAGTGGGCGCCGCGGACGTCCGCGCGTCAGAAAATAGGAGCTTTCTGGGTAAAAAGTACCCAGAAATTATACTTAAGTGACAGTATGGGTACCGTCTCAAAATCATAATCAAGTAAAAGCCTGGCTAAAAACACACTTGAGTAAAAGTAAAAAAGTTTCTACTTTTAAAAGTAAAAACCTTTTCTCTGACTGTCTATTCTTCTGATAGCAGGTGTTTAATCAAAGATCCCCGCTTTCTAGTCTTGCACAAGGACCAGCTTTGAGCCCGCGGGAGTCTGCTCCGTGTATGGTCCGCTCGACTATGGGAGGGCCTTCAACTACCATAGTGTCTTTATACCTCATCTTTATACATCACTGTATATTAATACTACAACTCTGTACATACATCTGATTATAGCACTATTACTCAGTAGTATTAATTTATATATTTTATACCCACTTTAATCACGTGGACATTGTATATTACTATTGCACTTTACTGTTACATTTGCACTCTGGTTGGATGCCAAACCTCTTTTCGTTGTATTGTACTTGTGCTGTATGATGATGACAATACATTTGAATCAAATCTAATCTAAACCTTGCAGTGAGCAAAATCTTTCTCATCTGAAGGCCGCTTTAGCCGCAGCTGTGCCTCCCTCTACAGTAACCAGGGGTGTAAAAACAGTTGTGACCGCATCCCCGACCGCCAAGAACCTTGGTGTTGTCCTCGACGACCAGTTGAACTTCTCCGCTCACATCGCAGCGACAACCAGAACCTGCAGATTCCTCCTGAGCAACGTCAGAAGGATCCACCCCTTCCTGACAAAAGAAGCCACCCAACTCCTCGTCCAATCAACAGTCATCTCCCGCCTCGACTACTGCAACGCACTGCTCGCTGGCCTCTCGGCCACCGCCACCAAGCCTCTTCAACTCATTCAGAACGCAGCGGCCCGCCTAATCTCAAACCTACCGAAGTCGGCCCATGTCACCCCACTTCTTAGGGACCTGCACTGGCTCCCCATTGCTGCACGTATCCGCTTCAAGGCCCTCGACCTAGCATACCGTGCAGCAAAGGGAACCGCTCCCGCCTACCTCCGGTCAATGGTCTCTAACTACACACCCTCAAGAGCCCTACGCTCTGCATCTTCTGGCCGCCTCAGACCTACTCCTATCCAAGCTCCGGGAGGGTCATCAAAGAGAAGTCGCCTATTCTCAGTCCTTGCCCCACAATGGTGGAATGAACTACCCACCCCAGTTAGGACAGCCGAAACACGTCCAATCTTTCGCCGTCGACTAAAGACGCACTTCTTCAACCATTATCTAAAAAAAATTATAAATAAATAAAATAAAATAAAAAGATCTAACCCTAACTAACCTTACTGTCATGCACTTGTCCTATACTAACCTACACTGTAGCACTCAACACTTTGATGAACATTGTTACTCAGCTGATAGAGTTGTACCCTTCCTGATGACTTGTCGTACAGAACTTGTAAGTCGCTTTGGATAAAAGCGTCAGCTAAATGTAAATGTAAATGTAAATGTAAAAAGTACCCAGAAATGATACTTAAGTGACAGTATGGGTACCGTCTCAAAATCATAATCAAGTAAAAGCCTGGCTAAAAACACACTTGAGTAAAAGTAAAAAAGTTTCTACTTTTAAAAGTAAAAACCTTTTCTCTGACTGTCTATTCTTCTGATAGCAGGTGTTTAATCAAAGATCCCCGCTTTCTAGTCTTGCACAAGGACCAATCAGCATGGGTATGGGCGGGTTCATTTTCCATTGATGGGGATTTGATTGGCTGTTTTTAAATAAAGAGCGGCCGCAGGATTAATAACGTTAACATTAGTTCGGCCAGATACAATATACTAATTAAAATGGTTGGACCTGCGAGATTTGTACTTTGTACTTTGTAGGTCTGCATTTTAAATGTAAGGAGTAAAAAATATGTTGTTTTTTTCTGAAATGTAATTGAGTAAAATTACAAGTATACAAACCTAATAATACTCAAGTAAAGTATAAATCCCCAAAAACAGTACTTAAGTATTGTAACAAATTACAATTACTCAAGTACTTTACAGCCCTGACAGTAACAGATGGGCTTCGGCAGAATGGTTATCTTTCTTGGGCTTTGACCGCACCATGATTTGACAAAAAAGTTCTTAACAGGAACTGGTTACCAGACTTTGTTTTCGGCAGGGGACCAACACAACAGTACGTGTTCAAACGCCTCCCCCATAGCCGGGATCGGGTGAAGAGGGGCAGGTTTAAGAGGTTTAAGTCTTCAAAGAATCGTTAGTATGACGACTTAAACACTGCTTACACATAATGAGTGGATAATTCAAGAGCTCGATTTAGCTGCGTCCTCTCGACTTCGCGGCGTCCTGTGACCTCATTCAGATCCGTTGTCGTGAATGGAATGAGTGAGTTCCTGGGTTTGTGAACGTGAGTGGAACGCACATCCTGAATTGTCTTTCCCCCCCCCCTCTGTTGTCCGCGTCGTCAGTGACGTGTCCCGTTTCGTGCCCTTTGACCCCGACCCGGAGCCCTGTAGAGCCCAAGTAAACCACCTAGTGATCCTTCTGGCTCAGTCGCGCTGACGGCTCCTTTGACACAGATCCACTGGGTCAGAATGGGTCAATGTGGCCTAAAACGTGCCTCGTTGGCAGAGGTCCCAACCAGAAAAAAGGTCACACACAAAGCTCCGCTGGACAGGAGAAAGGGCCCTTTGTCCGTAGAGGAAAACTCTGCGAGGACCAGAACACTCATAATGACCCCCCCTTTCATAAGTGGTGGTAGAAACTACAAGAAATCTTAGTGGCCATGCTGCCCCATTACAGTTGTTAGATCCGGTCCTTAAATGTAAGATATTCAATATGATTTGATAACGATGACCTTATTACTATCTCTGATACAGTCTCCAGTGCCTCTGCTTATCAAAGATGACCAAAATGAACCATCATGCCTGATAACTATTGAGGATGTATATTATAGCTATGGTCACCATTTACTTAAGAACTACTATGAACCATTATCATATCCCCAAAAATGGTACTGTGCATTCTATCATACATTCCCCTTAAATATCAGTAAGGAATACCTCAGATTCTACACCAGCGAGGCTTCAGCAGCACTCTGCGGCCAACATGAGCAGTGTGGCTATACTCTTGTCAACAATGTCCGAATGGGATGGCATGGAGAACAAGATGCTGTTGAGTTTTCTGCTGACTCGCACACCTGCCCATTTGAATGACAAAGCGTTAGCATCACACCTTTCCAAAGCGTCGACGTATATAAGGAATCGCATCAAGCTGTAGGAAGCAAGCATAGAGAGAGAGGCTCACTCACCACACCAGCAACCATGGGCAAGGTATGTGATTCTCTTAGCACTACCACGGATAACACCTTAATTTTTTTGGCGTCAGAAGAGGGATCTTCCCCCGGCCTCTGTGGATGATGTAACAACATGCTGTTCCCCCCCCCCCCCCCCTAAGATCATGTTCTACGAGGACAGGAACTTCAGCGGCCGTCACCATGAGTGCATGAGTGACTGTTCCGACCTGCACTCCTACTTCAACCGCTGCCAGTCCATCAGGGTGGAGAGTGGCATGTTCATGATCTACGACCGCTCCAACTACATGGGCCACCAGCACTTCCTGAGGAGGGGCGACTACGCCGACTACCAGCGCACCATGGGCCTGACCGACTGCGTCAGGTCCTGCCGCATGATCCCCATGGTAACAGGCTGTTAGGATTGCAGTGTAGTGGCTCCGTGTAAACCCTGTTTACAAATGTTGTGCAGTAAATTTTAGGGTCTAGGGTTCAGAAAATAATAGATGAGTTCCCTCTAACATACATATAGTACTGTACTTTTGATAACGTGAGTCAAATAGTTAAATATGCTATTGAGATAGACTAAAACACAAAGTTTTAAGTAGTTATTGTAGAAAAGTTGTTTTTCAACCCCAGAAAGAGCCATAATGAATATAATATAATATATATAATATATTATATTGTGTGTGGTCCTGTATAGCTAAATGAGTAAAGAGCCTGAGTATTGGCAATAACACTGTCAGGGTTAGGGGTTCAATTCACACCAAGAAACAACCATAAGGAAAGATATATGCAGTCAGAAGAACGGTATAGAAATGCAGTCGTTTATTAACACAAAACAACAGAATCAGGATTATAATTTAGAATCTGCATAAGCAAACAAAGGGATCTATTTGCATGTAGCACTAAGACACAGTAACCACATCATAGAGAATCATCATCATCTATGCAAATAACTGCAGATTTCTTCCATTTAACCAACGCTCTTATCCACAGAGACTTAGAGGATGTGCAACGGAACGACAAGCTTAAATCTGTATATTATTAGCAACATTGTGATCAATAATTCTCAACTGTCTTAAAGGTGCTACAGATAACATTCAGCCATTCAGATAACAGTCGCACTAGAGCACCAGCATGTAATTGATCCAATCAGGTGCATTCCCACACGGGGAAATTGGAAGTAGGGAGGGGATACATGCACGCAACAAGTGAGCAACATACATTTTGGACCCGCATACATTTTTCAAATGATAAATTCATGAATCAATGCTTTTCTGTGGATGTATTCTTTTTTTTTAGCGATTACTCTTTATAAAAACATTATCTATAGCACCTTTAACTCACCTGTCTGTTACCCACCCCCCACAGCACCGTGGTAACTTCAGGATGAGGATGTACGACCGCAACGACATGGCCGGCCAGATGATGGAGCTGAGCGACGACTGCCCCAACGTGCAGGACCGCTTCCACATGTCCGAGATCAACTCCTGCAACGTGATGGACGGCCAGTGGATGATGTACGAGCAGCCCAACTACCGCGGCAGGATGTACTACGTGAGGCCCGGCGAGTACAGGAGGTTCGGCGAGTGGGGAGGCATGAGCCCCAGGGTGGGCTCCATCCGACGCCTGATGGACCTCTAAAGAGGAGACGGTTCTGATCCAGTGTCTGCTGTACGCCTTCTTTCACACGCTGAATAAAATGGTGTCCATCCCCCGTATCGCTGTGCCTCGTCCGCTTACTTTTCGTTCCACAAACACCTCCGGTGTCCCATGTGTCAATCAATCAATCAGATTTATTTATATAGCACATTTAACATGACACGTGTCAACCAAAGTGCTGTACAGAGGGCAGTGGAGGTTTCTCCATGACAACACGTGAAATTCAAATTCACTCATAATTCATAATTATTATTAACACTTTGATCGCCAGGGTTAAATTCATAATTTACCATCCCTCGCCAGCCCTATTTAACATGGAGAAGTTCCCCTTCTTTGCAGGGCTATAACTTTTTAAATTGTATTGCTAAATTGACATTACTATTCAACGTCCTATATCTATTGTTCAGGGTATAGCAACGTAAAATACGGTCTAAAGTATAAGTATGTTTTTATCGTTTTCTGCAGCTTTCTCCAGAAATTGATTTTTAGCCCCAAATGCATTATATTGATGATGAAATACAGTTTGATAGGAATCTGTGCGAGATAAAAAAAATTTCAACTGGACGTGCTTCTAGGAGTTACTAAGTATGATCTGATGTTGACCGGATGGGCGGGGGGTCGTTTATAATTCCGTGGCCAACGTTATATCATTCATCTAGTGTGGGTGATATGATCATTAGAGCAGTTAGTATCGAACGCGTTGAAAAATAACGCTGGATCTTACCGTATATTCCTCGCGCCGTTGGACGATGAGCGTGGAACTGAAATATTCCTATTATGGGATGTAGAAATATCCGATCCATTTCCAGGTTGTATAATAGTATATACACGTCCAAATCATGTTGTTTATCGAGTTATTGGTAACGGATTGCTATCCGTTGTGATCAGCTCGAGTCCTGAGACTATTACCGAGTGATCGGACCGAATTGAAATGAGCACCAGCTTTCATTTCCTGTTTCCGCCCTGGCGATCTGCCCATCAGCCACCAGATGGCGCTCTTGAACCGTTGGAGAGTTGAGAGGGGCTCAACAGTACATATCATGTCTCCGGGGGAGAAATATGATTTCGATCACAGATTTTTGAAATATTGATATCAAAGACGCTGCCCAGCGTCTTCGGCAGAATAAGCATGGCGGGGAAAGACGCTGCCCAGCGTCTTCGGCGATTAAAGTGTTAATTTACATATATATATATATATATATATATATATATATATATATATATATATATATATATATATATATATATATATATATATATAATTATATATTTTTTTAAATTATTATTATTATTTTTTTTAGAAATGTTTTCCTCTGTAAAAAGAATGCCAGTGAATGTAGATGCATGTAGATATGTGTTTGAAACAGTGAGGGTGAGAAATGGTCTGATTATCTGGCTGTAAACAAATAGTTTTTGATTTGCCTTCTTGACTAAGCTATTGATGTTTGTAAGTGAGGCATGTGTGTCAAGAGTTACTCCTAGGTATTTTACTAGTGCCTGTTGTCTTTAACTGTAGTGTCTGTCTGCTGTCTTCATAACCACACTGTGTGTCTGTACTTCTTTATTACATTTTTTTTTATCTCTCCCGTCCTCCCCAATATTTTTAACTCACAGCCACCACTGACACACACATTGGGGGATGTTTTAAAAATATAATTTAACATATAATATAATATAATAATTTGTGCTTCACCAAAAAATGTGGTCAGCAGCCGCCACTGGAGGGTAGATACATAGATACATATAGACAACAATCACAACTCCGTTTTATGGGAGGGCACACAGGAAAACAGGGCATGAGTCAGTGAACGGGAAAGGCTAGTAGGTAGAAGTGGGTTTTGAGCCTAGATTTGAAGGCATCTATCGAGGTATGTCATAAATGTATAGATGTAGCAGTACTGTCTATCTGTATGTCGTGTATGTCATATATGTTATGATGAATTGAAAATGGGGGACCCTGATGTAAACAAGACTAAAGTCTTTCTCTGGTCTGCATCCCCTTAACAATTGTATGTATTGAGCTGTACTGTACTGTACCCATTCTGCAATCTGTTAATAAGGTTTTCAATCAATCAATCAATCAATCAATCAATCAATCAATCAATCAATCAATCAATCAATCAATCAATCAATCAATCAATCAAAGGGGGCAAGCCTAATGGAGGTGGGGATGGTGTTCCACAGTGCAGGGGCTGCGACAGCAAAGGCACGGCCCCCCCTGAGCTTGATGTGTAGATACACGACACCAGCGGGAGCATCAACACAGATGGATTCATTATAGAAGATGTATAAAAGTCTTTATTTCTCATGCAGATTTAACATGTACACACATGCGATGGGCGACCCACAGGAACACCCACACACACATGAATGAATGAATGAATGAATGAATGAATTAATTTATTCACACACACACACACACACACATGATATATTACATGTACATATCTTCATGTGAAACAACAACGACGCAATTGTGTGCATGTGCCAGGTCTCCCAAGAAGCTATTTAAAGCTTTTGGAGGGAGCCTGTCACAAATATAGACAAAAAATAAACAACAAAAACAAAACATACAACGTGGGTAGGCTTACACACCTACCTACTAACTGACATCCACATAGATGCATAAATACAGACAATTTATATACCTAAGTTGTGATTTAGAGATATGATTTAAGCAGTTCCTCTTTCAGTGATTTTTTGAATGTTTTGAAGGATTTAGACAGTTTCAGACTCTCGTCAAGCTCGTTCCAGATCTGTGGGCCCCTGCATGCTATGCTTAGGCTAGCACATTTGAGTTTTCTACTCCTGCCAAATATAAGATGCCTATTTCTTGTGTTGTGGATGTGCAGTAGACGGCAGACTGGGACAAGCTCAGACAGTCTGTGATTCATGTTGTTGACAACTTGATACATAATTGATGCGTTTTGGTGTATGTTAAACTCAGCGAGCCTCAGGAGTCCAAAGCGTTGGAACATGCACTGAGTCGCAAATGTTCTCTGCACTTCCCATCCCGTTGTCCTTCCCACCAAGGGCAGCCGGGAGCAGACAAGGGCTGCAGCGTGGGGCCGCGCCCGGGGACCAATCCAAGTGCTCCTGTCCATCTTCGACAGCGTTAGCGATCTGTTGTGCATGTTTTTCCACTGGGTTTATCTTATCGGGAGCGAAAACCCTTGCGAGCACGGGGAGAACATGCAAACTCCACACAGAAAGGCCGGGAGATAACCTACCTGGGTAACTGGCAACACGGCAACCTGGTCCCTAAGCGGAAATCGAACCCAGGATCTTATAGCTGTGAGGCTTCTAGCTGTGAGTGTTAACCGCTACACCATTATATCTAGTGTGTATGATGTTGCTCTTCTTACCCCATGGTAACAAGGTAGTAGTTATGCGACCATTTAGGATACATGGTTAAATTTTTTTTTTGATATTTAAAGTTTTTTATTTTTCTCAAACAAGACAATACATACACGACAAAACAAGACAAGAAATGATAATAATAACAATAACAACAAGGGGCGAGGGGGGGGGGGGGGGTTGCAGAGCGTTACAAAGGTTCAGTAGACAAACTTATTCCAGATAGTGATCTAATAAAGTTCAGGGGACCTTGAAGGCCATCGGGCCTATCACTCTCTTGAAGAGACAGAGCAGCCTGTTCCATCGATAGCAAGTCCATGAAGTCCTTGCGCCAGTTCTCCATACTGAAGTACATGGTTACATTTTATTATTTTAAATATGACCTTTGTATCTACGTATCAGTGAATATGATCATTTAAGAGGAATAAGTAATAATCCAGGCTTAATGACTTACAGTCATTGCATCTGACTGAAATGCAATAGGTCAACACATTCAAGTATGTAAATGCATTTCTAAATGGTAAATGGGTGCATTTATATAGCGCTTTTATCCAAAGCGCTTTCCAATTTGTTCCTCACATTTGACACATTCACTCACACATTCACACACCGACGGCGGAGGCAACCATGCAAGGTGCCAACCTGCACATCGGGAGCAGTTAGGGGTTTTGTGTCTTGCTCAAGGACACTTTGACTCGCTGCCCGGGAGGAGCGGGAATCAAACCAGGAACCTCTGGATTACCAGACGACTGCTCTACCTCCTGCGCCACTGTCGCCCCCCCCATTATAGCTAGTGTGTTGCTCTTCTTAGCCCGTGGTAACAAGGTAGTAGTTATGCGACCATTTAGGATACATGGTTCCATTTTATTATTTTAAATATGACCTTTGTATTTATCAGTGAATATGATCATTTGAGAGGAATAAGTAATAGTCCAGGCTTAATGAATTGCAGTCATTGCATCTGACTGAAATGCAATAGGTCAACACATTCAAGTATGTACATGCACTTCTGTAGTGTTGTTACGTCATGCATGAAAACTGACCAAAGCATTCCTGGCCTGCCGACATCATGCATGACATTCCCCAAAAAGGCACCAACACTCAGGGGTCAAACACCGACACTGTCGTCGAGGTACAGGCCAACAAGTCCAAAACAAAGAGCTCTCAAAAAGCTTCAAATGTTGAGATTGTGGAATATAATGCATAGATATCAGTGTGGGGGCAGTATGTTGTTTTGCTAAAGCCCACCCTGCGTGCAGTGCTAAACATCGACCAGAACGAGCATGTTACCCACAAGCAGCTGTATGGGGGGCTACCAAGGCTGAGTGAGAAAGTGGCGGCCAGGAGGATGAAACTTGCCGGCCATTGTATAGAGAGCTTCCGGCCAGCAGGATGGTGCTGTGGGATCCATCACACGGGTGTCGATCACAAGGACGTCCTGTGGAGCTTGCTGCACGTATGGACGACCGAGAAGACTGCAGACTCCGTGGTCAAGCTCGTCTGAGGACGACTAAATGATGATGCTGTGAGCAGTACAGTAGTGTTTTGATCAATAGTGATAAACATGTGGAAAGTGAACGGGAACAACAAGTCGTCACACAGTAAAGCGCGGCTATAAATAACCAGATTTGTGTCAGTAACTGTAGATGGAACTTATTTGAATGACTTTATCACACAGTTGTTTTTTATAAAAGCACGACGGACACAGAAGAGTGTCCACTGAATCTCAACTTTGGGAAAAAATGGGAAAGGTAAGTTTGACATGCATTATTAAGGCACAATCTGTAATTCATCTGACCATTTACATTTGGGCTGTATGCATCATGTAGATTATTCAGGGGGTTTGCTTTGTAGATCGAAAATAAGCCTTTTTCAAATTTTCATAACTCATCGTAATTCAAAATACCAAAAAACATTTTTGCCAATATTTACATTGATCGGTATCAAAATTGATTAGAAACTCAGGTTTGGCCATCACATAGTCTGTCCTTGTTCTATGAGCTCAGTCAAATCTCTTTCACACATTGGTTTTCATTCGGATTACAAATTGTACCTTCAAAAATAATTCTAAATAATTAAAACATTTACAATAAAAGCACAATAGGTTTGAGCAAGCATTCAACAAGAAAATCCATCAAACTAATATGTATCCTTTTTGATAAAGAAAATGTATTTTTTTTTAAATATATAAAAAAATACGTATTTGTTACAGATTAAATGGTAAATGGCTGCATTTATATCCAAAGCGCTTTCCAATTTGTTCCTCACATTTTACCCATTCTCTCACCGATGGCAGAGGCAACCATGCAAGGTGCCCACCTGCACATCGGGAGCAATTAGGGGTTAAGTGTCTTGCTCAAGGACACTTCGACATGGTGGGTTACTGAACCTCCGGATTGCCAGATGACTGGAATGGAAGCGGACAGTGCCGGTTAGCCTAGGCATTGTCCAACTAACACCTCTCCCAAAGGCTACCCATCACTGTCCGCTTCCATTTATAGTGCTAAGCTAGGCTAACGTGCAGCCAGATAGCTTTCTACTGACCGCACAGAGAGGAAACTGGTATCTATCTTCTTGTCTCTCTCTCTGGAGAAGATGATAAGTTAATTTCCCCAAATCTTGGCGTGTTCCTTTAAGCTTCATACTGAGTACTTTCAATTCAGATTGCTATTGAGATATTTCCTATAGTCTTCAGACAAAGGCTGTTATCCATATTGACCGTGTCGGTGACACTGATACACTGAGGTAAGAGCAGGATAGGGCTGAATATTCATGAAGAACATGTTATAAAATTAATAGAATAGTAATAGTAGAATAATAATGATAATAATAATAATAATAATAATAATAATAATAATAATAATAATAATAATAATAATAATAATAATAATAATAATAATAATAATAATAATAATAATAATAATAATAATAATAATAATAATAATAATAATAATAATAATAATAATAATAATAATATTATAATAATAATAATAATAACTTGGTTTTGTATAGTGCCTTTTATAAAACCCAAGGTAGCTTTACATAGGGCGAAGTCCAGAGTTGGGGCGTTGCGGAGTTCTGCGGGGAGGGAGTTCCAGAGGGTGGGAGCTGCCACGCTGAAAGCTCTGTCCCCGAGGGTCCGCAGTCTGGTTCGGAGAATGGAGAGCTGACCAGTGTCCGAGGATCGCAGGGACCGTGACTGAGTGTAGGGGTGGAGGAGGTCAGTGAGGTACTGAGGTGCCAGAGCATGGAGGGACTTGTAAGTGAGCAGGAGGGTTTTGTAGGTGATGCAGGATTTGATGGGGAGCCAGTGAAGGTGGATGAGGGTGGGGGTGATGTGCTGCCAGGGTTTGGTGCGGGTGAGAACCCTGGCAGCTGAGTTTTGAACATGCTGGAGCCTGTCCAGAACAAGAAGTTAATGAGCATTGCAACGAGACGGGTTCCGTGGACCTGAAGGAACTTTAGCCCATAACATTTTGCCATGAAGAAACCATCGTTGTTGAACAGAAAGTCTGTTTCACGCAAAAGTGGTGTGATCTCTTCCTCGCAGCACCGCGGTTCCTACAAGATATGGCTGTACGAGCGTCCCGACATGGGCGATGTGAGGGAATTTACCATGAGTAAGGATGTACTCAGTCAATTGTAGAACACAGGTTTATTTAGCTCAAACAGAGTATCAAGTACAAATAGGATGAGAGTTTATTGCTGGATGACAAGGCCTAGTATCCCTCCAAAGAGCTTGAGAATCCAGTAAAACCTAGGTCTTTATAGTGGAGAGAAAGGGATTGTGGATAGAATGGACCAGGTCTTGGATTGGAGGGTGAGTTAGAAGGAGGAGGAGGGGGTAGACATGGGTTGGGGAGGGCTGGAGAGGGTTGAAAGGGGGGGGGGGGGGGTGAGAGACAAAGATGTATAAATGGGGGAGGGTAGACAGATTGGAGAGGTGTGGGGGAGCCAGATGCGGGAGGTGAGCAACGACTGCCCCCAGCATCCAGGACCGCACGCGCCTAGCCGAGGTCAACTCCTGCAACGTGACGGACGGCCACTCGCTCCTGTACGACCAGCCCAACTACAGGGGTAGAGCGCACTACCTGCGGCGGCGTGAGCAGGGGCGTAGCTGGGGGGGGGGGGTAGCTTAGGATGATTCCAAGGGCCCAGCACTGGGGGGGGGCCCACATTATTTTTTTCACTCAGGTGTATTATTGATGCTCTCATTGATACTATGTTTGTTTCTGAAGTGTGTGTGTGTGTGTGAGTGTGTGTGTGTGTGTGTGTGTGTGTGTGTGTGTGTGTGTGTGTGTGTGTGTGTGTGTGTGTGTGTGTGTGTGTGTGTGTGTGTGTGTGTGTGTGTGTGTGTGTGTGTGTGTGTGTGTGTGAGAGATATATAGAGAGAGAGGGGGGGCTTTGGTAGACTATTGCATTGGTCCATTCATTGAAGATGAACGCAATGCGACATCCTTTACTAGGCTCACCCACCAACAGTGCAGGTGCTGAACTGCTGATCCGAATGTATAGGTAAAAACCATATTATGCGTTTTCATCAATAAAAAAATGGCCAAAAAGAATTCCGCTCACGCGCTTACGTCCGCTCGCATTCACTGGGGGCCTACCAGTGGAGGCTGCTGACCAAATTTTTAGGTGAAGCACAAATTATTATATTATATTATATGTAACTGAGGGGTACAATTCCCTGACTGTATGGTTAGATATGATACTTACTACCACTACCTCTTGTACTTTAGACTCTGGCCACCCAGTACTAGGTATGAATATGTTGAACACTCCCACCTGATAAACGGATCCAACACAAATGTACCAAATCGAAAGTTTGAGTTTTAATACATAGCAAAAGGTATGTACAACGATCACTTAATTACATTTATGATTTGAAATAGTATGCACTTTTATGGCAAATGAGTATTCGTAGGTAGATCAATATCGAATGTCCAATCTCTGATTGCGCAGGAAGCAAATATACAACCTGGAATATTTAGGGAACAATAGCGATGATACTTGAATGATTATATAGCTGGATACACTAGGGGAAGGTTCCGACTGCTTGTAGGACAGCTGGAGGGGGGGGGGGGGGGGTTAGAGAGTCACTGGCTGGATCCCGTCTGGCCGAGGGTATCTTGGGAGAGTCCACAGTTGTGCGACACGGTGCCCAACGATCCTCGATCCACAGATGAATGCAGTTGGACCCTCTGTGGCCGGCGTCCTCCGGTCCACGACGGAGAGACGTGAGGCGACCTCACTGTGCAGAGCGCCGTCTCACCTGTCGTCCTCTCCGGGGGGGGTATTTCCAACACACCGCAGTGTTGGCCTTTATCCATAGAATAATCAAAGTACTCAAAGCATAATCCAAGCCGGGGAAGGCTAGCCGTCGTCGGTAGAATAATCCAATATACAGGTCCACTCGCTCTTTGGCCTGGAGCTCCTCGGGTGCAGCTTCACGTGGGGTCAACCACCCTGGATAAGCGTCCAGCTGATGCCCGAAACGATGGGGGTGCTGATTACTATAGAACTCTTACCGCACGAGGCACTATATATGAATAGACTATTATTAGCTTAATAGAATACGTCCAACTCGACGATATAGTGCCAAATATGACTATTCAAATATTAATATACACGATGTCTCAATGCCGATACTGGGCCGAATTGGCCTTACTGCCCACACGTGGTTCGCGGGGAGGCTTTTGCGTCTGTCACTCTGTTGGAGGGTAAGGAACTGGACTAAAAGAAAGTTCTACTTTAATAGCGCAGTATATATACGCACTATGAACAAATAGTACCATTAGTGGTGCGGTAGACATATTCCTACGCGGAACTAGGACTTGTCCATACATGTTGAGCGGTACGATTGAACCTGGTCTGAGGGGTATGGCGACCTGGCACCAAGGTCTCGTCCAATGGTAGAATGGAGACTATTATGGGATGTTCAGTAGACTAGAAGGGATATTCAATGCATATTGTACAAGGAATATACAGGGGATATCAGGGGATATCAGGGGATATACAAATACAATTAAATATATATATATAAATAAATATATATATTCGGTTTAATCTGACCCTTCAGAACAGCCGCCCCCTAATTGGTCCCAACCTAATTAGTTAAGCAGAGACAGATTAACCGCACTGTCTACCACTCAAGGGTTCGCTGTAAGGGTCAGTCAACTCACAAAGTCATAGGGTCATGGTCATCATCGATTGTGTCTGGGAGTCGGGGCAGTTCTATGAGCCTCGCCACAGGACGGGTGTAAGTGCGCCCTTGGACGAGTACTTCAGCTGCTCGGACCTTGCCATCGGCACCGGTGATCACTTTGCTTACGCGGCCAGCCGGCCACATAGCTCTGGGTAGTGACTGGTCAATAATCATGACGACTGTTCCTTCCGTCAAATTGTCTCTCTCTTTTACCCACTTCTGGCGGGTCTGTAGAGACGGTAGGTAGTGCAGTAGGAAACTGCTCCAAAACTTGTCGGCTAATACTTGGCTGTACCTCCACATTCGTCGGCCGTTCGCTTCTTCAGGCCGGTACATTGTCTGGGGTAACGCGGGATCTAGCCGCCCCATCAGGAGGGTGTTGGGGGTGACTGGGTCGACATCTGCTACATCACTGGAGACGTAACCGAGGGGCTTTGAGTTCAATACTCCCTCAATCTCCGTGAGGACTGTCATTAGGACTTCTTCCGCCACAGTCTGGGCCCCAAGTACTGCGTACAGGGCTGTCTTTATAGAACGTACTTCTCGTTCCCAAGTTCCACCGAAGTGGGGTGCGTTTGGGGGGTTGAATTGGAAGTCAATCTGGGCTGGAGCGAGGTGGGTCTTAAGTTCTGGGCCCATAGCTTGGAAGCTCTCCCTCAGCTCTCTTTCTCCGCCTTTGAAGTTTGTCCCGTGATCGGACAATAATGTAGACGGTTTTCCTTTCCGTGATGTGAATCTTCGGAAGGCCATAAGGAATGAGTCTGTGCTCATGGTCGGAAGGAGCTCGATATGTATCGCTCTGGTGGTCATGCATTTGAATACAATACCCCACCGCTTCTCGGTGCCTCTTCCTTTCTTTATGTGCAGCGGGCCAAAACAGTCCATGCCTGTTGAGTGGAATGGCTTGTCGCCGAGTCGGAGGCGACATGGAGGTAGCTCAGCCATCCGTGGTATGCTGGGCTGCGCGCGCCACTTTCGGCAGTCTAGACAGGTTCGATGGAAGCGTCGCACCGCCTCTCTTCCTTGAAGTATCCAGTAACGACGTCTGATCTCCGCGAAGACTCTCTCTGCTCCTGCGTGGTGTACATCCTCGTCGTATTTCTTTATAATCAGCTCTGTGACCTTGTGTCGGCTGTTCAATACGATCGGGTACTTAATGTCATCCGGTAAATTGGGGGCTCTCCGCAGGCGACCACCCACTCTGATGAGGGTATGTGTGTCACTCTCGGGGGCCAGATGAATCAATCTGCTGTCTGAGACATTCTCGCCCTTTATCGTTTTCAAATCTCTTCTTATTGTCCGAATTGTCATTTGGTTTTCGCTCCCCCGCAGCCCTAGCTGGGCCGCAGCGGACGCGAGCAGAAGGGTCTTCTCTGACCCGTCATCAAGGACGGCGTAAGTGTCCATGACTTTATTCTGGTAGCTCAATGTCACACGGACTACCTTTAAGAGCACTCTGGCTCCGCTGCTGCTGGCGGGGTCGATGTACATGACGCTTGCTTTGCTGCTTGATGGTGCGGGTGGAGGCCGCCGTCTGTTACTGTCGTGGAGTATGTCCAGATGGGCTCCATCGCACCGACTGCACTTTTTCTTTAAGCGGCATTCGGCTGCCATGTGTGATCGCGCACAGCGAAAACAGCGTCTGTTGGACTTTATCCATTGACTCGCTTCCTCCGCATTCATCTTGGGGAATGAGTCACATTGTGACAGCCAGTGTTCTTTCTCACAGTAGGGGCACACTATCTTCCACTTCTCCTTTCTTGAGGGGGTACTGTGGCTCCTACTGCTTGGCACTGACTCCGATTGGTGCATGACAGTCACCGATCTTCTTCCATCATTTAGTCTCCTGGTTCCTTCTCTGGAGCCAGGGGTGCTCCGTCCGAATGTATCTAGCCGTAAGCTGCTGACTTCTCTCGCCAGGAAGTCGGCTAGATCGAGGAGGTTCGGTTCGGGGCCATTAGGGTCTCGGTGGTCTCTCTGCCGCCTAAAGCGCTCCTGTCGGGCGGGCGGTAGCTTCTCCAAGATCCTCTCTACATTTGAGTTGGCGTATAGTTCATGCCTACCCTTTTCCCTCTGCGCTCCCAGCATCCCTACCAGGGACTGCACTCTGATGGACAGGTCGTCCAGTGCTCGATTGTCTGTTGCTGGGGGTAGGCGGTCGATGTGCCTGATCTCCTGGATCACGTAATCCCATATACGTCCATATCTCTGGTCCAACGCTACCAGCGCTGCGGTGTATGGGGTCGTGGAAGTGGCGTAGGCGAGCGCTATGTTGTGTGCGCGGGGTACCTTTAAATGCTTCAGTAGTATCGCGTATTTATGGCGTTCATCAATGACATCCACCAACATTGTCTCCAGACACATGCGGAGCTCCGTATACTGGGCCCGGTTCTCCTGGGTGAAGTCTGGTACCATAGGTGTGCCAATGTATGACGCGGATTGTTGATACATCGGCGAGCGTTGGGGGAGAGGCCTCCTAGGCGAGTCTCCTCCTGCTCCTTGGCGTGGGCTGGTACCGGCTGTGTACCATGGCCCGCTGGTCCAGGTGCTGTTCCTCGGTGCGGGTCGTGCGTCGTGCTCACCCGTGAATAGCGTTGGGGGTCTGTAGCGCAGCTCCGCGGGGGTATAGCCTGGGCTGTACTGGACCTCCTGGTCCGGTAGAGTACTGTGCTGTCGTCGGGCGTGGTTCTCCTCCTCTTCCTCTTCGTCTTCCGTTAGGTCATCCAGGGCTTGTAGTCTCTGATTTAGCCTCTCCGCAGTGTATGCTGCTCCTTCCCGGTGGCTGGGTCTCGCTTGGACCGGTTGGGGAAGGGGGTCTGCGGGGGGTATAGACCTCGTCTGTTGGTCAAGTTCAGGGTCGCTTACTCGGCTAGGGGATGCCGCCCTGGAGTGATGTCTAGACGAGTTCCTGGAGCCTCTGGTGGAGGGAGGGGGTGTTGTCCTTCTGATCAGCTGTTCTATTAGTTGCGCTTGTGCTCTGTCGCGCTCGGCTTCGCGCTTGGTGAGATCCGATTCACTCTGGGCACCGGTGGCGGCGCGCTGGGCGTCGGCCCGGTCTCTTGCCATATTCTCTTCCATCTGAATGCGTCTTATTTCCAGGCGTATGTGCTCTTCTTCGCTCCGTTGCTGTATCTGCAATCGATCGCGTTCACCCTGGAGTCTATCGCGTTCAGTAGAGGCTTTCAGGCTGACGAGGAATGCCTGCTGTAGTGTCCTCTCTGCCTCGCTGGGAGAAGACGGTTGTATAGGGGAGCCGTCCCTTGGGGTACTCCGTGCGGAGTCTTGGAGCTCTATCTCCACGGTGCTCTCCTCATCTTCTTCCGTGCCGAGTTCTCTCTCGGTAGTGTTGTCTTCCTCCCGGGACTCGTCGGGGACTACTTCTTCGGTATTGGCGGGGTGTAAAGTCATGTCTGGTTCCCCCTGGTCCCCACCGTGAGCTTGGTCAGTTACATTAGAACCCATAGGGGCCTCTATGGTCGGGGTAGCCTGGTCGTTAGGGTTAGACATAATTTTACTTTCTAGTTTTACCGCGTTTACTGTTGGTAGAAGACTAGGTTGTTGACTGACAGCGTAAGCCTCTAGGTACTGAGGGAGCTGTCGTTTGCGCCGCGGGCGTTGTTGGTTAGGAGGATCGTTTCGTGGAGTGTTCATCATAGGCCATTTTAATATTAATAACACTATATTAATATTACACTGATTACCATCCGGCTCGAAGGACCAATTGTAACTGAGGGGTACAATTCCCTGACTGTATGGTTAGATATGATACTTACTACCACTACCTCTTGTACTTTAGACTCTGGCCACCCAGTACTAGGTATGAATATGTTGAACACTCCCACCTGATAAACGGATCCAACACAAATGTACCAAATCGAAAGTTTGAGTTTTAATACATAGCAAAAGGTATGTACAACGATCACTTAATTACATTTATGATTTGAAATAGTATGCACTTTTATGGCAAATGAGTATTCGTAGGTAGATCAATATCGAATGTCCAATCTCTGATTGCGCAGGAAGCAAATATACAACCTGGAATATTTAGGGAACAATAGCGATGATACTTGAATGATTATATAGCTGGATACACTAGGGGAAGGTTCCGACTGCTTGTAGGACAGCTGGAGGGGGGGGGGGGGGTTAGAGAGTCACTGGCTGGATCCCGTCTGGCCGAGGGTATCTTGGGAGAGTCCACAGTTGTGCGACACGGTGCCCAACGATCCTCGATCCACAGATGAATGCAGTTGGACCCTCTGTGGCCGGCGTCCTCCGGTCCACGACGGAGAGACGTGAGGCGACCTCACTGTGCAGAGCGCCGTCTCACCTGTCGTCCTCTCCGGGGGGGGTATTTCCAACACACCGCAGTGTTGGCCTTTATCCATAGAATAATCAAAGTACTCAAAGCATAATCCAAGCCGGGGAAGGCTAGCCGTCGTCGGTAGAATAATCCAATATACAGGTCCACTCGCTCTTTGGCCTGGAGCTCCTCGGGTGCAGCTTCACGTGGGGTCAACCACCCTGGATAAGCGTCCAGCTGATGCCCGAAACGATGGGGGTGCTGATTACTATAGAACTCTTACCGCACGAGGCACTATATATGAATAGACTATTATTAGCTTAATAGAATACGTCCAACTCGACGATATAGTGCCAAAAATGACTATTCAAATATTAATATACACGATGTCTCAATGCCGATACTGGGCCGAATTGGCCTTACTGCCCACACGTGGTTCGCGGGGAGGCTTTTGCGTCTGTCACTCTGTTGGAGGGTAAGGAACTGGACTAAAAGAAAGTTCTACTTTAATAGCGCAGTATATATACGCACTATGAACAAATAGTACCATTAGTGGTGCGGTAGACATATTCCTACGCGGAACTAGGACTTGTCCATACATGTTGAGCGGTACGATTGAACCTGGTCTGAGGGGTATGGCGACCTGGCACCAAGGTCTCGTCCAATGGTAGAATGGAGACTATTATGGGATGTTCAGTAGACTAGAAGGGATATTCAATGCATATTGTACAAGGAATATACAGGGGATATCAGGGGATATCAGGGGATATACAAATACAATTAAATATATATATATAAATAAATATATATATTCGGTTTAATCTGACCCTTCAGAACATTATATATTAAATTATATTTTTTAAACATCCCCAACGCTGCAACACCCCCATTCCTCCCAGGTGTCAGGCTCCTCATTCGCTTCCATTCATTTTGGGGACCATGTTTAAATATCATACTTCTGAAGTATAAACAAACTATATTGCTGTGACGATTTCAATAACACAGACCATTCTTAGAGTCAATGCAAAACTGTACATTGGAATATCTAACATGTATTTACCACCTTCCTCTGCACAAGGCCACAGATGGGTTTTATGTAACACAAGGACAATGAATGAATGAATGAATGAATGAATGAATGAATGAATGAATGAATGAATGAATGAATGAATGAATGAATGAATGAATGAATGAATGAATGAATGAATGAATGAATGATGAATGAAAACTTTATTTAACAGATTGCAGAATGGGTACAATACAGTACGGCTCAATACACACAATTGTTAAGGGGATGCAGACCAGAGAAAGACTTTCGTCTTGTTTACATCAATTCAGTGCCACATACACACAGTCCTCATATCCCTCCTAGTTACACACAGTCATCATTATCCCTCCCATACAATACGCACAACACAACAGACTAACTCGTCTTGCTCAATACTTGTTTATGAGTTTTAAGAGACAGCACTGTAATCTCTCTCAACCAAAGCTCTACTAGTTAACAAAGATCTCCACCTTGCTATCTGAAACACTGACACCATTATCAACCTAATAATATTGAAACATTATCAATATAACGTTAGCTACCAACTTTAGCAGGGCTCCTAATAACACAAGATACATTTCACTATGAATTGAAAATGGGGGACCCTGATGTAAACAAGACGAAAGTCTTTATCTGGTCTGCATCTCCTTAATAATTATGTGTATTGAGCCGTACTGTATATTGTACCTGTAACTGAGGGGTACAATTCCCTGACTGTATGGTTAGATATGATACTTACTACCACTACCTCTTGTACTTTAGACTCTGGCCACCCAGTACTAGGTATGAATATGTTGAACACTCCCACCTGATAAACGGATCCAACACAAATGTACCAAATCGAAAGTTTGAGTTTTAATACATAGCAAAAGGTATGTACAACGATCACTTAATTACATTTATGATTTGAAATAGTATGCACTTTTATGGCAAATGAGTATTCATAGGTAGATCAATATCGAATGTCCAATCTCTGATTGCGCAGGAAGCAAATATACAACCTGGAATATTTAGGGAACAATAGCGATGATACTTGAATGATTATATAGCTGGATACACTAGGGGAAGGTTCCGACTGCTTGTAGGACAGCTGGAGGGGGGGGGGGGGTTAGAGAGTCACTGGCTGGATCCCGTCTGGCCGAGGGTATCTTGGGAGAGTCCACAGTTGTGCGACACGGTGCCCAACGATCCTCGATCCACAGATGAATGCAGTTGGACCCTCTGTGGCCGGCGTCCTCCGGTCCACGACGGAGAGACGTGAGGCGACCTCACTGTGCAGAGCGCCGTCTCACCTGTCGTCCTCTCCGGGGGGGGTATTTCCAACACACCGCAGTGTTGGCCTTTATCCATAGAATAATCAAAGTACTCAAAGCATAATCCAAGCCGGGGAAGGCTAGCCGTCGTCGGTAGAATAATCCAATATACAGGTCCACTCGCTCTTTGGCCTGGAGCTCCTCGGGTGCAGCTTCACGTGGGGTCAACCACCCTGGATAAGCGTCCAGCTGATGCCCGAAACGATGGGGGTGCTGATTACTATAGAACTCTTACCGCACGAGGCACTATATATGAATAGACTATTATTAGCTTAATAGAATACGTCCAACTCGACGATATAGTGCCAAATATGACTATTCAAATATTAATATACACGATGTCTCAATGCCGATACTGGGCCGAATTGGCCTTACTGCCCACACGTGGTTCGCGGGGAGGCTTTTGCGTCTGTCACTCTGTTGGAGGGTAAGGAACTGGACTAAAAGGAAGTTCTACTTTAATAGCGCAGTATATATACGCACTATGAATAAATAGTACCATTAGTGGTGCGGTAGACATATTCCTACGCGGAACTAGGACTTGTCCATACATGTTGAGCGGTACGATTGAACTTGGTCTGAGGGGTATGGCGACCTGGCACCAAGGTCTCGTCCAATGGTAGAATGGAGACTATTATGGGATGTTCAGTAGACTAGAAGGGATATTCAATGCATATTGTACAAGGAATATACAAGGGATATCAGGGGATATACAAATACAATTAAATATATATATATAAATAAATATATATATTCGGTTTAATCTGATCCTTCAGAACAGTACCCATTCTGCAATCTGTTAAATAAAGTTTTCATTCATTCATGCCTTTTGAAAAGTGACATGGTCGATGTAGGAGTTATGATGCGGTTTCAATTCGGTTACAGTAACGTTACACAAACTGACATTCTAAAGCCAAGAAGACACGACTTACCCATATCGTTGAATAGTGCAGCTTCTCCATGTGACGAGTCCGACTCGAGCCGCTTGCATTAATCCCATGGAAAATGTAAACAATAGTGCATCGCGAGCCAGCTTGTTGCATCAAATTGATGTTTGGCTTTTGTCTCCCGAGTGACGTTAGAACTACTACACTTCGGCTGCGTCCAGGCTAAGCACTGCAGGCTTTCGTTTTACAACGACTGAGATAAAAAAAATATATATCATCAAACGATGCACAATGGAGAGGCATTGTTGTTATTGATATCATCTTCATCAATGTCATCAGCCCTGTTTAGACATTCACAAGACTTGCGTATCTTCCTGAGATAAAAATTATTTTGAAAACAAGCTCGCTGCAGAGCCACAGTACGGCACAAGAGAAACCATTATCTGATTGGGCCACAAGGCTGTCAATCATGCTAGCTGCAGAGCCACAGAACAGCCAAAGAGAAACCATTAGCTGATTGGTGGATTGAATGATTGACAGCCTTGTTATCCATTCAATGGCAAGAGTTTAACTGCACAGACCGTGCTTAGATGAAGTTAATAGCCTATTTTGATTTGCTGTTATTTATTATTTATTAACAATGGGTCACACCTGTGAAGTTTTCTTCACGAATAATTACTGCAGGCAATACTGCAGTGCAGGCCTGCTCAGAGCTGTAAATGTTGGCCATTTTTGAAGAAAAAAAAATTCACTGGAATTGTTTTTACAGAGGAAAACATTTATAATAAAATAATAATAATAATAATAATTAAAAAAATATATATATATATATATATATATATATATATATATATATATATATATATATATATATATAGGTATATGTAAATTAATAATAATTATGAATTATGAGTGAATTTGTATTTCACGTGTTGTCATAGAGAAACCTCCACTGGGGCCTACAAATACATTCTTTCATGGGGCCCAGAATCTGGAGCTACACCCCTGGGCGTGAGCATAGATATACAGTAGGCCTATATATATGTAGACACCCGAAAATGTATGACTATTATTCAAGGTGTCTAACGCTAATCTTTTGCATTCCCTGTGTTCACGAGGACGTTGTGTAACCGGCTGACCGCTCTTGATCATCCCTACCCCGACATTGACACTTAACTTGCTGCTCTCTTTGATTCTCCCTATCCTAACATTGACGCTTCATAGTGGGACAGGATACAGGTGCCGCCAGGGGCGCTGGTGGTCACGCTGGGCAGGGAGGCACAGGTGAAGAAGTACGGGCTCAGAGTGCGGTGCCAAGGGAGGGGCTTCCTCTTCATCGTTTTCCACAGAGGGAGGAAGACCTACTGGACTGGAGCTCCGGAGATTCAGCACGCGAGAGATAAACTCAGTTAGAATAACAAGGGGTTATTCTAGAAGTACAGTATGCGATAGCTTAGCGTTTGGTTAATGCGGAAGAGACATTGTGAATGCACCCGCGGACGAGCGCATGCCGAAGACCAGGTGGTAGATATTGTCCACCTGTGTATAGGCGTCATAGCAGGGGGGTTCACCACGACCCACAGCTTAGCTTTGTTTAGGCTAGCACCACAGTTTAGCCCGCGTGTCGGCCCACCTCTTCAGCCCAGCAGAGGACGTCACTACAGTGCACGCTCCTCCAGCCCCTCCAAGCCGTTGCTCACCTGCCCAGCGTCTACCCCGCCCCGCTGCCTGTATCGTGGGATCGCCCGGCGGCCATCTTACCACCCGGATGGTTGGTGGTGAGAGCAGGCCCGCCATGGATAAGTACAGCGGCGCTTCGAGTGCTGAAACGTTATCGGTAGACAATTCACTGTGTGGCGCAGGCTCTCTAAAGGCGAAGATAAACGGTGCTTTGAACGAATGCTGGCAGCAGTGTCTAGGGGCGCCCCAACCATTTATTGTTTTGGGGGAAAAGCCGGCTTTAGATAGGACTTTTATTTGCTAATGTGGGCCCACTGTTAATTTCTTTTGAGTGTAATAATAATGTGTGGTTCTTTATAAAATTCCCATTGAACTCCTTTACTCCTTACCTTGTACTCACCTACCGCGAAGCGGAACAGTATATAACCCTTAAAGGGAAGAGGTTCTTACTGTGTCTGTAATACAGAGTGAGAGCACTAGGTGCCCAGTGTGGGAATAGCTTCCCTCCATGTGTATTGTAGAGCGAGAGCACTAGGTGCCCAGTGTGGGAATAACTTTCCTAATTGAGTAATTCCTTTGTATCTTGAATCAGACTTCCAGTAAAGGAGACGTAAATGGGAGCACTGTGTGTGTGTCTTTAATGTGCATTTTGTCTAACCCTTTTCTCTGCGGGTAATTCTCATTATTGTTTAACCCTTTCCCCACCCCCTGCCTATAGTTTATTGTGAAAGATCTCCACTCATCATTAAGGGAGAGTACTGCTTTGGGGAGCGAATATATCATCCATCTTACGGCCATCAGGTGTGGGAGGGCTCAGGAAGTATTGGGGGAAGTGTGGGTGTGTGGGGAGCTACTGCTGATCGCCCTGGAGGGCAAGAAGGACCAGAGTACCATCCCTAGGTCAGTGAATCCTAGGCCTCATCCACTCCTGCTGCTCGACCTCCACTTCAACATTCCTGGCCTACAGTCGGGGATCCAGCTGGACTCAGCTCTGCTGCATTCTCACTTCCAGGTGGCCGTGTACAACCACTATGTTTGTGGAAAAAAAGTCTGCACACCGTATATAGTGTTCCCAAGTTTTAATGTACTTGAACACAACGTTTCGGCCTGTGGCCTTTTTCTTTTTTTTTATCCACTTTTTCTCCCATTTTCTATATTTTCTCCCATCCCAATTTCGTATCATCCAATTCAACCCTCCCCTGTCACGAACGCTGTTTCTTGCCTCCCACAAGCCGGCTGCAATGTGGACTAAGTCATACATAGCACAAGTCCCCTCCGGTACTTGAGGTAACAGCAGTCGCATCTTTTCACCTGCGCAGCTCGATCTCTCAGTGGCGAGGAGTAACGCGTGGGAGGCTCACACTGCCCCCGACACTTCCTGATTCTACTGCGCAGGCGCACCAACCGACCTGTAGGAGTCGCTGTCCACAACGCCCCGATCCCCACCCATCAGTTTCCCACCCCCTAATACGGCCAATGTGTATTAGTATGAACGACCAGCTAAACTGAAAGCAATGTGGAGCGCTGGGCTCGAACAGGCAAGCCCAGCGTTTCCGCATTCGTGGCGAGCGCCTTGCCCACTACGCCACGTAGCCGCCCGGCCTGTGGCCTTTTTCAAGTGTCAACGACATGTGAAAAGGGGTGGGGTATATATACATATACAAATTAAAGGTCAAGGTTGAGCCAGGTCAAAGTTCAAATCAATTAGCCTATAGGCTACACATTTACAGACCATATTGCAGCTCAAGTGCCTAGAACATACGGTACATAGTAACAATAACAGTAGTACGGTAGTTTAGTAGTTGAATGTGACACAACCACTCCCATAAAGCAGGGATAATCCACCCTGCTACATATAACTAGATGGTGGAAGGCGGAGTCTCCAGCATAGTTCACCGGCGGCCATCTTGTCACAGGCAGCACGCCCACTCATAACATGAATGTCTATGGTGCATGTACCATTGAAATAACCATAGCTTGCTCAATTTACAACCGATTTACAAACGGTTTGGTTTATTACTAATGTTATTAACGTGGATAACTCTATCTCTGACGATTAATAACAAACCAAACCGTTTGAAAATCGTTATGAGTGGGCGTGCTGCCTGTGGCAAGATGCAACGTCGGTCTCCATTGGCCAGCAGCGCGGGTGAGTCATCTAGCCTTTATGTCTATGGGCGTGAACCCAAGGGTGGGGTTCCTCAGGCAAATCACTGACTCCAACTAGGGAACTTCTTCCCCCTTGTCCGTTCGCAATAAAACAGCTTGTTCAAACCGTGTGTATCTCTGGTGTGAGGATTCGCCTGTTCCCTGGACCTTTCTTCCCTGTCTCCTCACCTCACCAGCCCCCACCCTTGTGAGAACTTTTGCCTGCCTCCTGCTCTTCACCAGCCCCCACCCTTGGACTTTCTTGTTCCTCTACCTTCACGCACCTGTTGGGAGTTTGCAATCTGCTCGGGAGAGTACATAGGTTGCAGGCTCCCCTCCAGTCCTTGTCGGGTCGTTCTGTGTTCTGGACTCTGTGTTCGTTCTGTATCTGTATCTATGTTCACTCTGTGTTCATGGAGTTCTGTACGGTTACCATCCTGTACGTTACCATCTCCTGCCGCGTCTCCGGCGTGAGACGACGTGCCAGCCATCACCACCTGTCGCCGTTTGCCTGGAGTGGGACACTGTCTTCGCTCTCTAATTCTCTACGGGAGGTTTTCCAGTGTTCCCACTCCAGACGTCAAGCCGGCGCGCATCGCTCCCTATTTCCACGGGAGGATGCGTCTCTTCGCCCCGGTCCCCTGGGACCCCTTTGTTCTGCGCTGCCCGTCTGCAGCACCCGAGGAGGAGGAAGAGGATCTCCGTGCCTGGAGTGGGACACCGTCTTCGCTCTCTAATTCTCTACGGGAGGTTTTCCAGTGTTCCCACTCCAGACGTCAAGCCGGCGCATCATCGCTCCCTATTTCCACGGGAGGATGGCGCCTCTTCCCCCCGGTCTCCGCTGTCGGGCCCCTGTCTCCGTACCAGGCCTCCGCCGTCGGGCCCCTGTCCCTGTGCCAGGCCTCCGCCGTCGGGCCCCTGTTCCCGTGCCAGGCCTCCGCCGTCGGAACCCTGTCCTCATCCCTGTAAGCAGCTCTGGCCCTCGCCCTGTCCAAGGCCTTAACCCTGTTCTCTGTCCCTGTCTCCAGCCCGCCTCTCCGGGCCTCTGTCCCTGTCCCCCTCTCCAGTGCCCCCGGTCCTGGCCCTGACACTTAGCCCTGGCCCTTAGCCTTAGTCCCTTAGCCTGTTCGCCTCTTAAAGGCACAGTGCCGCATTTTCCATATTTCCTTGACTCCAGTGTTTTCGTGTTCTCCCTTAAAGGGACTGTGCCGCTTTTTGTTCTTTAATAAATATTTGCCCTGTTTTGGCTTACTCTCATACCTGTCTTGTGTTGTGCGATTGGGGTCGGTTACAAACCATAACATCTGGTGACCACAAGGTGTGAGAGCACTAGACTCATGCAGAGTTGAGGAAGGGATGTTGTTCTATTATAATCACTCAATGTGTTTGGATTTAGAATGCTTTCACTTGCCTTCCGCCTTAATATAAAGGATCAAAATAAAACCATTACAGTTCATTACCCTAATAAACATTTGGAGGTCAAATGTGATGCCTGATCCCCTCGTGAAACAACAGTGTGGATGAACAAGAACTGCCCGGTCTTTCCTCATTATAGCACTGGTCCATTTAATCATTTACTATCTACACTTTGACAGGCACTTCATGGCTGATCTCTGCTGACAAAGTAAAACATTGACCTCATTAAACCCCATTAGTGTGAAACATTTATTTGAATTCGAATTGGATAATCATTTGAATGCACCCCTCCCCCAAAAAAGTATACTATACTTTTATATATGTATACAAATTCTACCCTTTCAAAACAAAGTGTATTTTCCTTACACTTTGCATGCATGATCTTGTTTTAAAAACCTCTTAACATTCGGGGGACCGTATACGGGCCTTCAGGCTATGGAACCGTTATGTTTTCCAGCTCCTACCTCTCAGCTGGAACCCAAAAGCATCTGGCAACAAGTCAACACAAAAGTAAGGAGCAAATATTTTACTTCAATGTGTTCAAACCTCTGTTTCTCTATTACATTAGCACTCAAAGTGATTTTTTCCCCCCTTTATTGTGTAAGACACTTCCAAATGTTACCTTTCAAAAGAGACCAGACTCATGCATGTGCTATAAGTATAGCGTATAATAAATCGCAAATTACTTTGGGTACGCAATCGTCAGGCGTTTTATGCAAAATGCGGGGTATGCTTAAGGGGTTAAAGAAAACGCAAGGGCAAACATAGTGTGTTTGGATGGTCTTTATTCGTTGTCGTTCACATTGTGTTCCGCGAGACTTCTCACATGGTGATGCGCTTGATGGATCCCACCGTGGGGTTCATGCTTCCCCACTCGTGGAACCTCCTGTACTCGCCGGGGCGGACCAGGTACTGGCGACCCCTGAAGTGGGGATGCTCGTAGAAGATCCAGTGGCCTTCCGTCACGTTGCAGGAGTAGATGTCGTTGGACTGGAAGCGGTCATGGAGGGAGGGGCAGTCGTCCGTCAGCTCCATCATCTTACCTCCGAACTCGCAGCCCTCGTAGACCCTCATCTTGTGGGAAGCTTGTTGCTGCGGGGAACACACACGACACACGGTCAGTGGTGGAAGACCTACATAGTTCCTTTACTTGAGTAAAATAAGATAGTACCCTGGGAAAAATAAAAGTCGTCCTTTCAAAATTCTATTTAAGTAAAAGTAGAAAGACCCAGATAAAATAGTACTCTGGGAAAAGTCCTCAATTTAAAATTCTACTTAAATAAAAGTAGAAAACCCCAGATAAAATAGTACTCTGGGAAAAGTAAAAGTCCTCCATTCAAAATTCTGATTGCTATTGAGATATTTCCTATAGTCTTCAGGCAAAGGCTGTTATCCATTATTTGCCATTGAATGTACTTAAGAATCCTTGAACTATTGACCTCTAAAAGATTACGTTAAAGTGGCGAGTGGTCCAGTTACACCGCTCTTTGAATATGTCCTCTTGAAGTTGGCAGGCTTCAAATTTGAAAGTACACAATCCAATTTTTTTACCATGTTTTCTATGTTAAATGTTAATGTAAATGTTAATGTCTTTTTTTGTCAATAATTAGTGAAAGACACACAAGACACACAACGCCCACCGGGAGCTTCCTGTACAATACAACTATGAAAGTGACCCTTCCTGATCTCCATGTTTTAAACTGTGGATACCAAACGAGAAGGTAAAGACAACTTTAAACGTTTAAAACAGTAATCCAGAAAAATTGTATTAAAAAAACACTTTATGTGCACTATTTTACTCTGTCTATTCTATCTTATTCTTTGTATTATTGTCTATTTAAAACGTAATCAAAGCATAAACAAGGTGGCCTGTTGGGATGTTAGATTCTAATGTGAAAAACTGTGATTTTATAATGTCTGCACTTTATGTGCTCATTTTATGCCTGTCTTTTTTCTGTTGTGAAGCACTTTGAGCTGCAGTTTCTGTACGAAAGGTGCTATACAAATAAAGTTTATTATTATTATTATTAGACCGGAGGGTCCTATACGAGCTCTCTCACCGTAGGGGGGATGTTACGACAGGAACGGACACAGTTGTTGAACCCCATCCAGCGCTGGTAGTCGGGGTAGTCGCCCCTCCTGAGGAAGTACTGGTAGCCCGAGTAGTTGGGCCTCTCGTACACCATCCAGTCGCCACTCTCCACCCTGATGGAGTTGCAGCGGCTGAAGTGCGAGTGCATCTCGGAGCACTCCTCGGTGCACTCGTAGGTGCGACCCTGGAAGTTCCTGTCCTCGTAGAAGCTGATCTGAAAACAGATCAATTGTGTGTTGTTTTTTTGGTGGTGGGGGGGGGTTTGATTGTATGGACATGGACACTAGGGCTGGGCGATTAATCGAAAAAAGATCGCGATCTCGATTCATAGACCTATGCAATCTCATTTCTAAATGATGACAAATTTTTTTATGTATTTAATTTTATTTATTTTTAACTTTTTTACTTAACTGATGATTCTGACTTGAGTTATTTTGTATGTTACAAGAGACTTTTAAGTTTAAGTCAAGCACTTTCATATATGTTATGTTGTCTGTTTAAGAAAGAGTGCAATCAATTATTTTATTGAAAAAATAAGAATCGTGTGAGAGAATCATGATCTCAATTCTTAGAGAGAAAAATCGTGATTCACATTTGGGTAAGAATCGCCCAGCCCTAATGGACACTGTATAGTGGTATTTTCAAGCAGACGAGCCAAGATAAGGAGAATCTGTGGACTTTTACCACGTGACAAAGGGACTCAAATTACCCATTTATTAATGTCGGTTGAATAATCTGCGGAGGAACACAGAGGCACAAACGATGCATAGCAAAATTACCAGCCTTACCTTTCCCATTGTGTTGGCTAGCCTTCGTCACACTGTAGCCACAGCTGTGGAGCGCGTCCTCCCTTTATAATCCATGGACGACCTGCAGTATTGTCATTCAAATTGGCAACTGAGCCCGTCAGCGCTTTTCGCGGAACAATATATTTTTGTTTATGCGGTCATGTCTGATGAAGGCTCAGAGTGACCAAAACCACGACTGTTTCAACTAGAATAAAGATTGCCTACTGTATTGAGAGAGAGAGAGAGAGAGAGAGAGAGAGAGAGAGAGAGAGAGAGAGAGAGAGAGAGAGAGAGAGAGAGAGAGAGAGAGAGAGAGAGAGATTTTCACATGTATCCCTTGATCCTGTTCATCAACAAAACAATTCAGCCATTTTCTTTTGGTTTAGCCCAGCCTATAACTAAACTATATGATGAAAACTGCAAATATTTCTTTCTATAATCTATATTGCATTCTCATTGTTGTATGACTCGGTAGGTTGATCGTACATTAGTAGGTTGATCATACAGTACATAAAAAAAAAAATATATGTATACATTACATCACATTTGTTTGGAATTTATATTAAAACATTTTCTCTCCACAATTGAAATCCAACTTCATAGGGGCACCAACTCACATCCGGGTGCATTTATGAATTGTGTTGTGTCGGTTATCTTTATTGTCCTAACAAAAGACACCTCAGCATGCTCTCCTCATCATAGAGCTGTCCCCGAAGCCTGTTTTCGGGCTTCGAACTTCGCCAGGGTTTTTTAGAACGGACGTTTGAACCTTCGTTTTTAATCATGCAAAAAAGTTGCTCCTAAATCATTTTTCTGGTTCAGTACTGTCGAGTCTTGACTTTAGGCACATAGCGCACATTTACGCATATGCACATATTGCTGCGGTTAAGTAGTAGTACCTAGTTACTATAGTCATGGGAGGCTTCAATATAATTTGGATGGTAATCCATTTTGTGAATACATTTGTTGAAACAACATCTTTGTTGGCCGACAGCTCCTGCTATCTTAACGTTAGCAATCTAAAGGGCTGCACTCTGCATAGCTTAATTAATGTGCATAACATAACCTGTGTAATGTTAAGTAACTTGTGTTCCGCTGGGAAAGTTCTGCATCACTGCATACACTTGGTTGAATCCAAACATCCATTCGGAAAACGTTGTATTATGAAATAAAATGGGTGAGTGTGAGTCAACTCTCTCTTTTTTGCATGATTGATTCATTTCCTGATAATGTATGACGGTGACCCCTCCTCATCTCGACTAGATTATTGTTGTCCTGTGTTCGCGCGTGACTTTAGAATTATTGTAAACACAACATAGTGCTGTGTTATTCTGATATATATCACATTCTGATATATATTTTTCGTGTAAAATTTTAATTAAAATTAAAAAACGGAAAGACATTTTTTTAAGCGGAGGTTCGAACCCATTAATTAAGATTTGAATGCCAACGTAACGAGCGAAGGTCCGAACGTTCGAACGTTTGGGCTCAGCCCTATACCTCATCAGGTTCTTTTAGATAAACCCCAAATATAATTCAATACAGTACAGTACATAATTAGCAATACACATACATACATGCAAATCTAACAGTTACCAATACATTGTACAAGTCCATGTGTACATTGTGAGGGTGTTGTGAAATTAACAAGTGTGAGTTACATTGTGTGACAATGCCGGCTGCAAATGTCGCTGCTTTCATCTGTCCCACTTGATGAGTGTTATGGTTTGTAACCGACCCCAATCGCACAACACAAGACAGGTATGAGAGTAAGCCAAGAACAGGGCATTTATTGAATACAAACAAAAAGCGGCACTGTCTCTTTAAGGGAGAACACAAAATACTGGAAACAAGAATTAGGGAAAATTAGCACTGTGCCTTTAAGAGGCGAGCAGGCTGAGGGGCTAAGGCTAAAGGACAGGGCCAGGGCAAGGACAGGGCAGGAACAGGGGCAATGGAGAGGGGAACAGGGACAGAGGCCCGCGGAGGCGGGCTGGAGACAGGGACAGAAAAAACAGGGTTAAGGCCTTGGACAGGGCGAGGGCTAGAGCTGCTTACAGGGATGGCAGGGTTCAGACGACGGAGGCCTGGCAAGGAGATCCTCCTTGGAAGCGAAGAGACGCATCCTCCCGTAGAGGATTAGGAAGCGATGCGCGTCTGGAGTGGGAACGCGTCTGGAGTAGGAGCGCGTCTGGAGTAGTAGCGCGTCTGGAGTAGTAGCGCGCCGGCTAGAAGAGCGCGCCGGCTCGGGGGTCTGGAGTGGAGCGCGTCTGGGGTAGGAGCGCGTCTGGAGTAGTAGCGCGCCGGCTAGAAGAGCGCGCCGGCTCGGTGGTCTGGAGTGGAGCGCGTCTGGAGAAGAGTGCGCCGGCTCGGAGAGCGCGCCGGCTCGGAGAGACGCATCCTCCCGTAGAGGATTAGGAAGCGATGTGCGTCTGGAGTAGTAGTCTGGAGTGGGGCGCGTCGGCTTGAAGAGCGCGCATCCCCCCGTAGGATAGGGAGCGATGTGCGTCTGGAGTAGTAGCGCGCCAGCTAGACGTCTGGAGTGGGGCGCGTCGGCTTGAAGAGCGCGCATCCCCCCGTAGGATAGGGAGCGATGTGCGTCTGGAGTAGTAGCGCGCCAGCTAGACGTCTGGAGTGGGGCGCGTCGGCTTGAAGAGCGCGCATCCCCCCGTTGGATAGGGAGCGATGTGCGTCTGGAGTAGTAGCGCGCCAGCTAGACGTCTGGAGTGGGGCGCGTCGGCTTGAAGAGCGCGCATCCCCCCGTAGGATAGGGAGCGATGTGCGTCTGGAGTAGTAGCGCGCCAGCTAGACGTCTGGAGTGGGGCGCGTCGGCTTGAAGAGCCGCATCCCCCCGTAGGATAGGGAGCGATGTGCGTCTGGAGTAGTAGCGCGCCAGCTAGACGTCTGGAGTGGGACACAGGGAAACCTCCCGTAGAGAATTAGAGAGCGCACCGGCTGTGTCCCACTCCAGGCAAACTGCGACAGGTGGCGATGGCTGGCACCTCGTCTCACGCCGGAGACGAACCAGCATACAGATACAGATAAGATAAGGATAAGGAATAGAGAACGACCCGACAAGGACTGGAGGGGAAGTCCAGGTATTTAAAGCCCTCTGGGGCGCTAATTAGAACACACATCAGGTGCGTGATGGTAATTGATACTTGACTTAGAAGTGTGTGTTCGGCACGGACCAATCAACACAGAATCCTCCCAGTACCTTAAAGGAACGGAGCGAGGCAGGGAATGCAATAAATCAACAAAGTACCTTAAAGGAACGGAGCGAGTGGGTGGGGAGACAGGGAATTAAAGGTCCAGGGAACAGGCAAAACCTCACAGTACCCCCCCCTCCACGGGAGCCACCGGGCGACCCAAAAATACAGACAGAGGGGCAGGGGACATGACAAGGCAACAAACAAACAAAAAATGGGCCATGCTAGCAGGGGAAGCTACACCAAAAGTGGGGCTAGCAGAGGGACAGGGAAGCTGCCAGGGCACTGATAGCTACAGGGCCTATGCTAGCTGTACTGCTACATTAACATAGAGGCTGCGCTAGCTGCCGGAGCTAGGCTAGCAGACAGGGCTGGACCAGCATGAGAGAACAAGCTAGCTGGAAGGACAGTCCTAGCTGTGGGGAACTGACCTTGCTAGCTGAAGGGGCAGTCCTAGCAGTGGGGAAAACTGACCTTGCTAGCTGAAGGGGCAGTCCTAGCAGTGGGGAAAACTGACCTTGCTAGCTGAAGGGGCAGTCCTAGCAGCGGGGAAACTGACCATACTAGCTGAAGGGGCAGTCCTAGCAGTGGGGAAACTGACCTTGCTAGCTGAAGGGGCAGTCCTAGCAGTGGGGAAACTGAACTTGCTAGCTGAAGGGGCAGTCCTAGCAGTGGGGGAAACTGACCTTGCTAGCTGAAGGGGCAGTCCTAGCAGTGGGAGATACTGACCTTGCTAGCTGAAGGGGCAGTCCTAGCAGTGGGGAAACTGACCTTGCTAGCTGAAAGGGCAGTCCTAGCAGCGGGGAAACTGACCTTGCTAGCTGAAGGGGCAGTCCTAGCAGTGGGAGAAAACTGACCTTGCTAGCTGAAGGGGCAGTCCTAGCAGTGGGGAAACTGACCTTGCTAGCTGAAGGGGCAGTCCTAGCAGTGGGAAAGCTACACAAAAAGTGGAGGCCATGCAGAGGGACCGGGTTAGCTGCCTGGGCATGGCTAGCTACAGGGCTTATGCTAGCTGCAAGGGCTGCATTAACATAGAGGCTGTGCTAGCAGCCGGGGCTAAGCTAGCAGACTGGGGCCAAGCTGGTAGTAGAGGCCTGGCAAGCTGCAGGGGAGCTAACGAGGCTAACAGGGAAGCTAACAGGGGAGACTAACAGGCTAAACAGGGGAGCTAACAGGGAAGCTAACAGGGGAGTCAACAGGGGAACTAACAGGGGAACTAACAAAGGCTAACAGGGGAGCTAACAGGCTAACAGGGGAGCTAACAGGGAAGCTAACAGGGGAGACTAACAGGCTAACAGGGGAGCTAACAGGGAAGCTAACAGGGGAGCTAACAAAGAAGCCAACAGGGGAGACTAACAGGCTAACAGGGGAGCTAACAAAGGACAAACTCAACATACACTGTCTGTGCTGGCTGGGGTCGTCGACTGGTCGGGTCGTACTGTTATGGTTTGTAACCGACCCCAATCGCACAACACAAGACAGGTATGAGAGTAAGCCAAGAACAGGGCATTTATTGAATACAAACAAAAAGCGGCACTGTCCCTTTAAGGGAGAACACAAAATACTGGAAACAAGAATTAGGGAAAATTGGCACTGTGCCTTTAAGAGGCGAGCAGGCTGAGGGGCTAAGGCTAAAGGACAGGGCCAGGGCAAGGACAGGGCAGGAACAGGGGAAATGGAGAGGGGAACAGGGACAGAGGCCCGCGGAGGCGGGCTGGAGACAGGGACAGAAAAAACAGGGTTAAGGCCTTGGACAGGGCAAGGGCTAGAGCTGCTTACAGGGATGGCAGGGTTCAGACGACGGAGGCCTGGCAAGGAGATCCTCCTTGGAAGCGAAGAGACGCATCCTCCCGTAGAGGATTAGGAAGCGATGCGCGTCTGGAGTGGGAACGCGTCTGGAGTAGGAGCGCGTCTGGAGTAGGAGCGCGTCTGGAGTAGTAGCGCGTCGGCTAGAAGAGTGCGCCGGCTCGGGGGTCTGGAGTGGAGCGCGTCTGGGGTAGGAGCGCGTCTGGAGTAGTAGCGCGCCGGCTAGAAGAGCGCGCCGGCTCGGGGGTCTGGAGTGGAGCGCGTCTGGAGAAGAGCGCGTCTGGAGAAGAGCGCGCCGGCTCGGAGAGACGCATCCTCCCGTAGAGGATTAGGAAGCGATGCGCGTCTGGAGTAGTAGCGCGCCGGCTAGACGTCTGGAGTGGGGCGCGTCGGCTTGAAGAGCGCGCATCCCCCCGTAGGATAGGGAGCGATGTGCGTCTGGAGTAGTAGCGCGCCAGCTAGACGTCTGGAGTGGGGCGCGTCGGCTTGAAGAGCGCGCATCCCCCCGTAGGATAGGGAGCGATGTGCGTCTGGAGTAGTAGCGCGCCAGCTAGACGTCTGGAGTGGGGCGCGTCGGCTTGAAGAGCATGCATCCCCCCGTAGGATAGGGAGCGATGTGCGTCTGGAGTAGTAGCGCGCCAGCTAGACGTCTGGAGTGGGGCGCGTCGGCTTGAAGAACGCGCATCCCCCCGTAGGATAGGGAGCGATGTGCATCTGGAGTAGTAGCGCGCCAGCTAGACGTCTGGAGTGGGGCGCGTCGGCTTGAAGAGCGCGCATCCCCCCGTAGGATAGGGAGCGATGTGCGTCTGGAGTAGTAGCGCGCCAGCTAGACGTCTGGAGTGGGGCGCGTCGGCTTGAAGAGCGCGCATCCCCCCGTAGGATAGGGAGCGATGTGCGTCTGGAGTAGTAGCGCGCCAGCTAGACGTCTGGAGTGGGACACAGGGAAACCTCCCGTAGAGAATTAGAGAGCGCACCGGCTGTGTCCCACTCCAGGCAAACGGCGACAGGTGGCGATGGCTGGCACCTCGTCTCACGCCGGAGACGAACCAGCATACAGATACAGATAAGATAAGGATAAGGAATAGAGAACGACCCGACAAGGACTGGAGGGGAAGTCCAGGTATTTAAAGCCCTCTGGGGCGCTAATTAGAACACACATCAGGTGCGTGATGGTAATTGATACTTGACTTAGAAGTGTGTGTTCGGCACGGACCAATCAACACAGAATCCTCCCAGTACCTTAAAGGAACGGAGCGAGGCAGGGAATGCAATAAATCAACAAAGTACCTTAAAGGAACGGAGCGAGTGGGTGGGGAGACAGGGAATTAAAGGTCCAGGGAACAGGCAAAACCTCACAATGAGAGCAAGTCAAAAGACAAACCGTCTAACAAATTACTATAGTCCTACACTTTCTAAAAGGATTTCTATTAATACTGTAGGTTATTTATTGTGATATTAATTTAGAAATCATACAAACTGCACACAACCACTGACATTGACCTGCTTCTGATAGCTGCTGCTTTTATACGATTTACAGTTCAATCACCATTCATTTCTATATTGTCAGCATAGCTCTTTTTCACATTTTCGCTTTGTTTGACTTAAATCCCCTATTGTGGCAATTTCCACAGGCCTATATCTAGAATTTTACTTAAAAACGGTTTATGCGCAGGTCTGTTTTTACACAATAGGGTGAGTAGTTTAAAGATTGACATTTAATCCTATTAATGCAGGCAAGAGTGTCCTTGATCGCCTTAAGGTTTCGTATCACTCAGCACTCATTTGCGACTTACCATAAATTGGCCTCTTTCCAATTTGCTGCTCCCAGCAGTTGGAATGAGATGCAAATGGTGTCGGAAGGGGGATGGTTTAGGTATGGAGGTGAGAGACAAAGGGTGGTCCCTGATCTCTCTCTCTCTCTCTCTCTCTCTCTCTCTCTCTCTCTCTCTCTCTCTCTCTCTCTCTCTCTCTCTCTCTCTCTCTCTCTCTCTCTCTCTCTCTCTCTCTCTCTCTCCTCTCTCTCTCTCTCTCTCTCTCTCTCTCTCTCTCTCTCTCTGTCTGTCTGGACTGGGCTCTCTCTCTCCCCTCAGGGTCAGCTGTGCTGGATTGGGCGCTCTCTCTTTCCTCAGAGTCAACTGCATAAGAAGAACATCAGCAATCAATAATAATGGCTTGAATTCATACAGCGTTTTTCAGCCTTTTGAAAACACCCAAAGTAGTAGTAGTAGTAGTAGTAGTTTATTCAGTCATCATCTCACACAATACAATATACCCCATCATTTAACAATATTTGATTTTACAGTGACTGAAAAGGTACAGACTGAAGCATAATGCTTATATATGCCTGTCCTATATTCTTAACAAAAATTTAAAAAATTGGCGGCTACATGGCGTAGTGGGCAAGGCGCTCGTCACAAATACTGGAGACGCTGGGCTCACCTGTTCGAGCCCAGCGCTCCACATTGCTTTCAGTTTAGCTGGTCGTTCATACTAATACACATTGGCCGTATTAGTGAGCCTCCCACGCGTTACTCCTCGCCACTGAGAGATCGAGCTGCGCAGGTGAAAAGATGCGACTGCTGTTACCTCAAGTACCGGAGGGGACTTGTGCTATGTATGACTTAGTCCACATTGCAGCCGGCTTGTGGGAGGCAAGAAACAGCGTTCGTGACAGGGGAGGGTTGAATTGGATGATACGAAATTGGGATGGGAGAAAATGTAGAAAATGGGAGAAAAAGTGGATAAAAAAAAACAAAAATTAAAAAAATTAAGACTCCAAAACAGTATTCTAAAAGAAAATAGCAAAAGAAAACAGTATTATTCACCCCTGTAGTTTTCAAAAATAGCTTTACAAATTTTTCTTAAAAACCAAAAGCGAATTACTCATTCTTAACTGTATATCAGCATTGTTCCTTCCACAAAGCGCTTCACAGAAACCATCAAGCATTCACACTCACACAGTCATACACTACTGGTGGTTGTGAGCAGCATCAGCAAACACAGCTGCCCTGTGGCAGACTGACGGAATCATGTCTGCTAATCAGCGCCAACCACCATCAACAACCTTCATAAATACATTCAACATTAATGGAATAGGCTAACTACCAACTTAGCTGTAGCAGTTAGCTGTTATATGCAATCACATATGTTTAACTACGGGGTAGTAGTTGACCTAGTTGTTAGCTTAAGCTAGTTAGCTGTGGTTATTTACAAACATGTAGATGAGACTAATCATATACAGATCGAGAACATGGCAGTTGGGAATTCTAAGGTACATCTTATTTAAGCATGTAAAATGGCAACTAATCAATTCAATCAATTAGATTACCAATATTATATCAACATGAACATTTGGAAGGGAACATAATAGTATTTTATTTTAGTATTTACTATTATAATATTAGTAGCCGATTAATTTGCAGCCCGTCCTAGGTTCTGATTGGCTCTCTAGGTTAGCACTTTAGCTTCTGATGCTGTGGTGGGCACTAGTCCTAACATTGCTAACTAAACTTTTAGTCGGAGAAAAAACGTCACAAGTCACAACTATTTACGTCCACGTGCTGTAAGGAATCAGGAATACGGAAAGCATATTGTCTTGTAATAGAATGACTGAAATCACTGCAAGAGCTAGTATAGGCTAGCTAGCCCTCATGAACCGGCAGACACCAACAGTAGAATATGCACTAGGCTACTGCATGCACCTGTCATGTTACTGTTGGTTCCTTCCACTTGAACTTCATCATCATTAGCAGCAGCAGCGGGTAAACATGTCTGTAATTTTAGAACATTGTTCTGCGTCTTTTACTAGCAATTTTAGTTTTTTAATTCTAGCTTTTTCAGCTCCACCCTTTCTTTTTTTGCATTCTCCATTTCTGCGCTTCTAGGCCTACTCGCGGTTGGGAGGAAACGTGAATCTCATTTACTGATGTCTCATGTCTCATTCAAGACTGGCTAACAAAAGCATGTCTTTCACTTAACACCAAGAAAACAGTGTGTATGATGTTCACAAAGTCACCAGTAGAGGTCACTCACTCTAATGTGTTTCTGGGAGAGGCGGAGCTGGACATTGTACATTAATTCAAGTATCTTGGGGTCACATTGGACTCTACATTGACCTTCAAAAGGTCATGTGAAGAAAGTGACAAACAGTCAAGTTTAACATCGAAAACTTCAGGCAGATCAGGCCCTGCCTGCCAGTTAATGCTGCAAGGATGTTTCTGCATTCAATGATTTTATCACACATCGAGTAGGCCTACTGTTTTATCAACTGGTCTCTTTTATATGTCACTACTCTTACACCAATATAATTACTCTACAAAAAAGCCATAAAAGTATTTGATAGGAAACCAATTTCATTTCATCACTGTAATGTTTTAGAAAAACATAACATGCTAAGTTTCGAGAATTTCCAAGTTTTCAAATATACTTGCTTCATGTACAAGGTTCTGCATGGACTTGCCCCTCCCCCATTGAATGAGTTCATCCAACAGAAAGCAGACACTGGCATTACCACCAGGGCCATCAGTAGAGGGGACTGTAAGGTGCCTTTTCGGTATACTACCATTGCAAAAACTGTGTTCTCTGTTAAAAGTGGTAACTACTGGAATAGCCTGCCAGTTGTGATTAGAGAGTGCCCTACATACTCCATGTTCAAGACCCAGCTTAAACTGCATCTTAAGGCAAACCAGAACTGTGATCATTTTTAATCTGATTTAGTTTATGCAACTTGTTTATTGTTTTATTGCCGGCCCACACACCGGCCCACATAATGGCCCACACACCGGCCCACATATGGCCCACACACTGGTCCACACACTACACCGGCCCACACACTACACCGGCCCACACACTACACCGGCCCACATTAGTGGCCCACACACTGGCCCACACACTGGCCCACACACTGGCCCACACACCGCCCCACACACTGGCCCACATACTGGCCCACACACCGGCCCACACACCGGCCCACATTAGTGGCCCACACACCGACTCACACACCGGCCCACACACCGGCCCACAGACTGGCCCACATACTGGCCCACACACCGGCCCACACACCGGCCCACATACTGGCCCACACACCGGCCCACACACTGGCCCACACACTGGCCCACATTAGTGGCCCACACACCGACTCACACACTGGCCAACACACCGGCCCACACACTGGCCCACATTAGTGGCCCACACACCGACTCACACACTGGCCCACACACTGGCCCACACATCGGCCCACATTAGTGGCCCACACACTGGCCCACACACCGGCCCACAGACTGGCCCACATACTGGCCCACACACCGGCCCACACACCGGCCCACATACTGGCCCACACACCGGCCCACACACTGGCCCACATTAGTGGCCCACACACCGACTCACACACTGGCCCACACACCGGCCCACACACTGGCCCACACACCGACTCACACACTGGCCCACACACTGGCCCACACATCGGCCCACATTAGTGGCCCACACACTGGCCCACACACTGACCCCAAAAAAAAAAGAAAAAAAGTTAAAAAAATTAAAAAAAAAAAAAAAAAAAAAAAGTAAAAAAAAAGTATAATTTTTTTTTTTTTTTTTGGCCAGTCCACTTTGGTCCCGGCCCATCGGGATTCGTCCCGAACGTCCCGATGGCCAGTCCGCCACTGCATACAGTGCAGCCATAGATAACTGTACAGCCTCCGCTGCAGGTCGGGCCTAACAACCACCCTAATTCCTATAACACACTCCTGCGCGTGATGTAATGCTTAATTGGATCATGTCTCCAGCACCCCCACAACCGTAGATATATACGGTACAACCACTTACGTCAAGGCTCCAACCGTCCAACCGTCCTTAAAGCTTGAGATTTTCCCCTCTGTTTTGCAGTTTTAAAACCTTGATCTCCAACCTTTGTCAATCAGGTTGTACATGTTTTAATTGATTTGTTATCCTTGCTTATTGCCTTGTCTTATTGTCTTATTGTTTTATATGCTGTATGATTTTATTTGCTTTTTTTTGCTCATTTCTGTGTGTACACTCGAGGGCGGGGCTAGGGGGTGGCTACTTGGGCTCAAGCCCCGAATGTTTTCTGAAAAGCCCAGAATCTATTTTCAAAAAAATTAATAATAATAATATATATATATATATATATATATATATAAAAAATGACAATTGATCATTGTTACATGAAAATATGTTTGCACCAGATTTAGCAGAAGCTAATTTCCATAGTCTATCCAGCTGCTAACTGTATTTGAGTGAGTTAAGTCTTGGTGTTATGGTGGACTCAGACCTAAGCTTTAAATCACAATCAACAAGTTGACAAAAACATAATTCTTCCACCTTAGAAACATAGCCAAAGTACGGCCATTTATAAATCAAAAGGACGCTGAAAACCAGATCCATGCCTTTATCTCAAGCCGACTCGACTACTGTAATGCACTCCTTACCGGCCTCCCGAAAAAATACTATGATAACAATTTTATTGCAATGCACTATTGCATTATTTTATTCTATTTTACTAACTATTTTATTGCACTGCACTATTTTACTTTGTATCAGTGATAATCAAAGAGTAAACAAAGACGCATATTAACACTTTCAGCGCCAGATGGCGCTGTTTACTGTTACTGTTGAAAGGCCAGCGCCTTTTAACATGGGGATACGTGGCTGTGTTTGCAGGCCTAAAGCTATATTATATATTATAGCTATGGATCTAATAATATAGTCGATTGTCATTGAGTTTCTTCCGGTCAAGATGCAAAAAACAGATGATTTTTCCATCCATACATTTCCGTTTTATACCGTCGTGAATATGAGTGTAGTTTCAGGGTGGTCTGGTGTCATTTCCAAAATGACAGACACCAAGCCACATCGTTTCAAATGGAGTGCAATAGCGGCCGCAAGGTGTTAGGCGGCGGTATTGGACTTTTGAGATCTCAGACCCATCCCCAGTGATAACACAGGCTGCCGGCATGTCTTTATGAATGGAAATATCGAATAAAAGAAACAACGATATGGAATGATATTTATGATTGTGTAATGAAGAAACTCTGATTGTATGATTCCATGTGGCAAATAAAAACTCTGAACTGAACTGAACTGAACTGAAACCCGACTATACTCTGGTTTTCGGGGGTCCTGGCGCTCAACGTTCGGCGAGTTAACCCTAGATCTTAGATCCTAATATGAAAAACGATGTGATTTAATGTTCTATGTCTTACCTTGACTTTGTCTATTTTACTGCTATCTATTTTATGCTTTATGTCTGCACTTTATGCATTGCTCTTGATCTGCCAATGTTGTGCTCATTTTATGCCTGTCTTTTTGTACTGCTGTAAAGCACTTTGAGCTGCAATTCTTGTATGAAAGGTGCTATACAAACACAGTGTATTATTATTATTATTATTATTATTATTATTATTATTATTATTATTATTATTATTATTATTATTATTATTATTATTATTATTATTATTATTATTATTATTATTATTATTATTATTATTATTATTATTATTATTATTATTATTATTATTATTATTATTATTATTATTATTATTATTATTATTATTATTATTATTATTATTATTATTATTATTATTATTATTATTATTATTATTATTATAAATTATTATAGTTTGCTTCATTAATTAAAGGGTGTGAATTTAAGTGTTCTCTAGTGCCTTTTGTCCGCTTTAAAGTGGAGATGAAGCATAGCGATAAATACATATTCATAGCATCACATTAGTATTTAGATCACGTTATAAAAATAAGCAGTTTCTAAGAAAAAACGATTTGTTATGTGCATTTTTGAAGCATTTATCATTATGGGCGCGGCCATTTTGTTGCTGACGTCATTGGGCTGGTTTGGTGTATACACTGCTGGTTAGCTGCCTATAGTGAATGGGTCAGTCAGTAAATAAAATGTTGCCTACAAAACAACGGGACCGCGGTGGTTCTGTTTGTATTGCTCCTGGCTGTTCAAACTAATTTTGCCGTGTGAGAGAGAGGAAAGTTGGTTAATTTCCACAAACTACCAGTGAAAAAAACAGTGTTGTTGGCACGTTGGCTCAGGCTGGCTGCACTCAGGCGGCGCGACCAGCCTGTTGGACAGGGAAGGAGGATCTGCAGCGAACACTTCATTGCCTCGGATTATGTTGTTGGGGTGGGATGTTTGTCCAGAAGACCACTAATCAGCTGAAGCCGGACGCGGTTCCCTCGGTCTTTGACAGACAGACCGGCCCAGGCAGTTCAGCGTCGCGGAGCATTCAGCCTGCTGGCTACCTAGATCCACTTCAACCAGCCGAGCGTCGGGAGCTCCAGCAGCTTGTCGATGTGCTAATAGCCTCGGCAAGCTAACGGTAGCTGGCTACACAGCTTGTCGGTGTGCTAATAGCCTCGGCAAGCTAACGGTAGCTGGCTACACAGCTTGTCGGTGTGCTAATAGCCTCGGCAAGCTAACGGTAGCTGGCTACACAGCTTGTCGGTGTGCGAATAGCCTCGGCAAGCTAACGGTAGCTGGCTACACAGCTTGTCGGTGTGCGAATAGCCTCGGCAAGCTAACGGTAGCTGGCTACACAGCTTGTCGATGTGCTAATAGCCTCGGCAAGCTAACGGTAGCTGGCTACACAGCTTGTCGGTGTGCGAATAGCCTCGGCAAGCTAACGGTAGCTGGCTACACAGCTTGTCGATGTGCTAATAGCCTCGGCAAGCTAACGGTAGCTGGCTACACAGCTTGTCGGTGTGCTAATAGCCTCGGCAAGCTAACGGTAGCTGGCTACACAGCTTGTCGGTGTGCGAATAGCCTCGGCAAGCTAACGGTAGCTGGCTACACAGCTTGTCGGTGTGCTAATAGCCTCGGCAAGCTAACGGTAGCTGGCTCCAGGCTATTAGCACACCGACAAGCTGCTGGAGCTCCCGACGCTCGGCTGGTTGAAGTGGAGCTATGTAGCCAGCAGGCTGAATGCTCCGCGACGCTGGTTGAAGTGGATCTAGGTATACAGGCTGAATGCTCCGCGACGCTGAACTGCCTGGGCCGGTCTGTCTGTCGAAGACTGAGGGAACCGCGTCCGGCTTCAGCTGATTAGTGGTCTTCTGGACAAACCTTCCACCCCCAACAACATAATCCGAGGCAATGAAGTGTTCGCTGCAGATCCTCCTTCCCTGTCCAACAGGCTGGTCGCGCCACCTGAGTGCAGCCAGCCTGAGCCAACGTGCCAACAACACTGTTTTTTTCACTGGTAGTTTGTGGAAATTAACCAACTTTCCTCTCTTTCACATGGTAAAATTAGTTTGAACAGCCAGGAGCAATACAAACAGAACCACCGCGGTCCCGTTGTTTTGTAGGCAACATTTTATTTACTGACTGACCCATTCACTATAGGCAGCTAACCAGCAGTGTATACACCAAACCAGCCCCATGACGTCAGCCATGACGTCAGCAACAAAATGGCGGCGCCCATGTTGAAAACAGGGATATTATATTTGATTTTTCAGACAAATAAGATAGATTTCACATTTGATTATAGAACCCTGTCTTACACAAGGTACACAACAAACAAACTAGGATCACATTGTTCACTGCTTCATCTCCACTTTAAGGTGGTGGTATAAGTTAAAGGTTGTGGTGTCGAAGTAAAAAAAATCCGTGCCCGCTGGGCTAAGCCCCGGATCTCCTACAATCCTAAATCCGCCCCTGCACTTGACGTGACTGTAAATGAGGGAAACCTCAGTTGCCTTTTGAGTTTAAATAAAGGTTTGAAATTAAATGAAATAATGGCATATTTAGTATGATTATACAGAAATACTGTATGTATCGCGTCTTGCATCACAGAGATATATCGTGCTTGTCATGTGTGTCTTTTATATTATATATATAAATTATATTTCTGTATTGTTCACCCATCCCAATTTAGTCGTTATGCCAATTCCCTTCCTGGGGAGGGTGTAGAAATACCATATGCCTCCTCCGATACATGTGGAGTCGCCAGCCACTTCTTTTCACCTGACAGCAAGGAGTTTCACTGGGGGAACGTAACGCGTGCGGAGGTTCACGGTATTTCCCCCCAGATCCCCTCCCTGCTGAACAGGCGCTCCGACCGACCAGTAGGAGTTGCAGTTTACAACGACCAGGGACACATACCCCACCAGCTTCCCACACGCTAACACTGCCAATTGTTTTAGTAGGGACGACTGACCAAGCCGGAGGTTGAATGCCAAGCCTCTTTTCGTTGTACTGTTCTTGTGCTTTATAATGACAATACATTTTAATCTAATCTAAATTGTAGTACTTGTGTATCAAGTTCAAGTTCAAGTTCCTTTTATTGCCACACGGCCAGGCCGGTGGAATTCAAGCACGGTGCAGGTGGTAGCTGCGACAATACACCACATAAAACATAAAAAGACACATGGAACAGTACAGTACAGAAAACACCACCTAGAACAAATCCATGACAGAAACAGTACAGTACGAAAAACTATAGATGTCAGTTCAATGTAACATAGACCGAAGAAACATAACAGCAGGGGGTACATTTAGGAGGAGTTGGAGTTAAGCAGTTGCATGGCCTTGGGGAAGAAACTGTTGTTGAACCTTACAGTGCGACTACCTAGTGACCTGAACCTCCTACCAGAGGGGAGGTGTTGGAAGAGGTGATGAGCTGGGTGCAGGGGGTCACTAATGATTTTGTTTGCGCGTGTGATGGTGTGATGTTTGTGTATGGAGTCCAGGGTGGGGAGTTTGCAGTTGATGATTTTGGATGCCCTTTTTAATGATCCTGTCTAGTCTGTGTAGTGTGTGTTTGGGTGTGTTGCCGTACCATACAGTAATGGATAATGAAATAATGTTTTGTATTATGGCTGTGTAGAATTGTACCATTAAGTTCTTCCTAACCTTGTATTTCTTGAGTTGTCTCAGATCAAATAGTTTTGAGTAGATGAGTGGTGTGATGGTCCCAGTTTAGTTTATTGCTGATGTATGTTCCTAGGTATTTGAATGTGTCTGTGGCTGAAATGGGTTGATTGTTGATGAGCATGGGTGTTTTAGTGGGTGTGGTTTTCCTAAAGTCAATGATAAGTTCAACAGTCTTGCCTTCATTGAGTATGAGGTTGTGTTCTCTGCACCACGTTAGTGTCCGCTCCACCTCCAGCCGGTAGTCATCCTCCTTGTTGTTGGAGATCAGCCCTAAGATGGTGGTGTCATCCGCGTATTTCAGCGTCTTGACTGAGGGGGATGCTGATCGGAGGTTGTTTGTATAGAGGGGAAAAAGTCATGGGGAAAGAACACACCCCTGTGGTACTCCGATGTTGGTGGTCAGAGGGAGAGAGGTGTGGTTATTGTAGAGGACTACTTGTTTGCGGCCCTTCAGTGTGTCCAGCAGCCAGAAACAGAGGGAGGGGGCAATGTTCATGTTGGTCAGGGTTTGAAACAGTATGAGGGGGTCGATGGCACCACTGAGTACACAATGTTGTATCCATGACTTCTTCCTTGTTTTTCCTCACATTTAAAAATGCTGATTTAATTTAATTATGCTCAACTCTGCTCTTTCAGACCAATTGAATAAATGGAACCATGTAAACCCAGGCAGGTCTTAGAACTATATCACGTGACTCCCAGGGTTGATAACCCATTCATTTCTCCATAGCAGCAGTGGCGCAGAAGAATTGCAACACACCTGTGAGGTCTATTACAAAAATATGACCTCTTAAACCTGTGTTACCCAACTGTTCCAATGTATATTTACATTTCCTTTTTTATTATATATAAATATAAATAAATAAATAAATATATAATATGTATATATAGTATAAATATATAAATACATTTTATGATAGCAGTAATTCAACCAGATATCAAACATGAACGTAAACAGGAAGTTTTCTTAGACAAGCTTTTATTTTAAAAACTTACTATTCACACAAAAAGAAGTGTGAATTAACAGGAATCGGTGATACGCTTGATGGAGTTGATCCTCATGTTGGAGGTGGAGTTCATGCTCATGTCCCTCATGTTCCTGTACTCGCCGGGCCTCATGTACATCATCTTGCCCCTGTAGTTGGGCTGCTCGTACATCAGCCAGTGGCCGTCCATCACGTTGCAGGACTGGCAGTCGGACATGCGGAAACGATCCATCATGTTGTCACAGTCGTCAGTCAGCTCGTGGGACTGTCCGCCGTAGTTCTCCTTCTCGTAGATCTTCATCCTGAACTGTCCCCTGTGCTGTAAGGAGGAAAACGGACATCACTGTGTTAACAATCACGGTTGTGTTTGAATCCTGTGATGCCTACTATATAGTCCCTTTACTAAAAAAAGACAATCAGGACCGGTTGATAAAATCTCCTTAGCTGCAATCCCAGGTAAAAGTAACAGTAGAAATTGATTCAATCTAATAAATCATTTAGATTCTGAATCAGCTGTTCTAAAACATTACATTCGTAAAGGATGTTCTATTCACCTGGGGGATCATGCGGCAGGACTTGATGCAGTCGCTCATGCCCATGCGCTGGTAGTCGGAGTACTCGCCCCTCCTGACGAAGTACTGGTTTCCCTGGAAGTTGGAACGATCGTAGACCATGAAGCAGCCGCTCTCCACCTTGCAGGAGTTGCACCTGCTCAGGTAGGAGGTGAGCTCGGGGCAGTCGCTGCTGGTCTCATAGGAACGACCCTGGAAGTTCCTGTCCTCGTAGAAGATGATCTGCCGACACAACAACGACAACGATATTTATTAAAATTTCAAAGCAAGCTAATCGTTAAAATTCCATTATTTGAGTTAATTCCCTTCAATGTATTCTATAAAACAGTAGCTTACCTTTCCCTGAGTCATGGTGGCTGCTGTTGTGGGTGTTCGGGGATGGTAGGAAGATGTTTAGCTGGTAATTGTACTGCTCTTGCCCTGTCCTTGGGGTATTTATACCTGGCTTAACGTCAAAAGAATCTCCATATCTATTGTGAAAAGCCCTGAGTTGACAGGATGTCGCAGGGGCCCTGTTGCACAGCCACACGCTCGTTATTTACCATTGTTTGCATTGTGGTCCATGTTCACTATTGTGCGGATGGAATGAATGGCAGAGAAAAGAAAGAAAAGTCTCATTGTGGCACGCGGTGACATGCCAGAGGTGGCGCTGCACATGCTCTAAGCACACGTTAAGAGAAGAGATAGCGTGCTGTCACGTAAGCAAATACTAGACATAATGGCGATTTCTAATCTTCACACGTTGCACTTTTTCAACCGCTTGTCTTTTGGAGGTTTATAGTGAGCGAGCACCTAATCCCTGCTTGAATAGGTAAAGTGTGTTAAAGGAACACGCTAACATTTTGGGAAATCATCTTACCGTCTTCTCCAGAGAGAGACAAGAAGATCAATATCAGTTTCCTCTCTGTGCGTTCAGTAGAAACGTACCAAGCTATCTGGCTGCACGTTAGCCTAGCTTAGCACAATTAATGGGAACGGACAGTGCCGGTTAGCCTTCGAGAGAGGTGTTCGTTGGACAATGCCTAGGCTAACCGGCACTGTCCGCTTCCATTCATTGTGCTAAGCTAGGCTAACATGCAGCCAGATAGCTTTCTACTGAACGCACAGAGAGGAGACTGGTATCTATCTTCTTGTCTCTCAGCTAATTTCCCAAAATGTTGGCGTGTTCCTTTAATACTGCACAGCATATCCCGAGATTAGATTTGATTTAGATTAGATTCTAATTCATTGTGATCATACAGCACAAGTACAGTACAACGAAAGGAGGTTTGGCATCCAACCAGAGTGCAAATGTAACAGTATAGTGCAATAGAATATACAATGTACAGGAGATTAAACTGGCTATAAAATATATAAATTAGTACTACGGAGTATAGTGCTAATCAAATGTATGTACAGAGTTGTAGTCTTAATATGTCCAGTGATACAGGTGTAAAGACACTATGGTAGTAGTCATGCTGGCCAGCAGCGTATCTAATAAGAGTAGGAGTAGGAATGGAAGAGGAATTTAATTTGGATGTTTTACTTGTTCCTCTATATACCAGTTACTGTATGTACAGTATGACAGATGTTGGGACATGTGCAGTAATGCAATAATGGTATTCTCTAGGGATGTACGATACTATCGGCCGATATCGGCATAAAAATGTGATATCGGAAAATATCGGTATCGGTTTTCAAAAAAATAAAAAATAATATAATTTTATTTATTGTCAAAGTATGCATAATGTTGTGTTAATTACACGGCAAGAGATATGTAATGTTAATTACCTGAAATTATTCTGTTTTTTTTGGGGGGGGGGGGGGACCCTGCATATATCGGTATCGGTTGATATCGGTATCGGAAATTAAGAGTTGGACAATATCGGTATATCGGTATCGGTAAAAAACCCAATATCGAGCATCCCTAGTATTCTCTAATGTGCAACATTTTCCGCCGATGTGCAATATCTTTTTTCTACTGTGATGTTTTGCAATGCTTTAAAAATAAATGGTATTGTGTAGGTACATGAATGTGTGGTGTGATAGTGCGTGTACACTATATGTATGGTAGTGTGTCTATGGGTACATCATGGATGTGTTGTGTGGTATAGTGTGTGTACGTAGGTATCATTATTTTAGGTGCTGCACAAACTAATTTAGTTGTACTGTATTGTGCGATGACAATAAAGCGTTCTACTTCTACTCTAACAGTTAATTCCCACATGAACCTGCACCTCCACTTACTGTAGCTGTATCTTGTATGTGACAAATGTAACAGTACTGTATACCTGTATGTCATGTATTGTCGTAAATGTCATGATATATATCTGTATGGCCCCCGTAAATGTACAAACACCCCCCACCCACCCCCTCCCCCTGTACAGTTTCCTCCCCCTCGTATGTATATATTTTCTGTTAGGATTTTCTGTTAGGATAACTGTATATTTGCATATCTTGTATGTCAAAAATGTAACAGTACTGTATACCTGTATGTCATGTATGTCAGAAATGTCAAGATATATATATATGTAATGTTGCGACTTGCATATGTCATTAATGTCATTATGAATTTAAAATGGGGGACCCTGATGTAAACAAGACGAAAGTCTTTCTCTGATCTGCATCCCCTTAACAATTGTGTGTATTGAGCTGTACTGTATTGTACCCATTCTGCAATCTGTTAATAAATAATAATAATAATAATAATGTTAATTATTATTATAATGTTAATAAAGTTTTCAATCAATCAATCAATCAATCAATCAATCAATCAATCAATCAATCAGAGCCACCAGTGAAGCCGTGCAAGAATGCAGTGATACAGTAGCACCTCAGTAAGTCTCTGTGACCGTCTCAAACATTATGGTTCCTGTCTCGTTCAAACTCTCTCCATGACAATGGATGTACATTGTAATGTAATTAGAGATAGATTATAGGTTTTGATAGAGTGGTAATGTTCAAATGTGTTAGGGGTTAGATGTTGTGTATTATAAATAGAACACTATAAATGGCCACATTTAGCTGGTAATAATTACAATCCATCTTCTCAGTACAAGTTGTCAACAGTTTGTTACAATGTACTAGTGATTTATAAATTACAGCATTGGCCAACCTCATCACCTCAAGTACATTTGTTAAAACATTTTCAATTACAAATGTTTCCAAAAATATCAATTTTATAAATTAATGAAACCGTTCTTGCCCCTAGGCCTAGGGGAACTTGCTTTGCACAATGAGCACAAAAAATAAATAAACTGTTGACAGGACATAATATAACATAAAACACAAGTATCATAATTGCATAATAAAAAATGAAAAGCATAATTTTGCGAAATAAATAAAAAGGACATTAAATGCTGAAATTCAGATCATGTCATCAGAGCTTATTAAGCAGCTGAATAGATCAATAGATGTCAATAGGTCTGCCTGGACAATATTAGCGGCAGATGAGAAATCAGAAAACAGTATATGCGCGGTGCTCACATAAGACGATGGGGTTTCCAGGTGTTTGTAAACTTCAGAAGTGTTACTGTTGCATCCTGCACACCCCTCTTTGCTCTATATGCAAATTGGAAAGCGTCACAATGTGCTCAAAACATTTAATAATTACTGGTTAAATCTGTCACCGGTCGAGGAAATCAGCCTGGAGTCTGGACAGGGGAGGGTAGTAGGTTGCAGGGGTGTAAAGTACTTGAGTAATTGTACTTCGTTACAATACTTAAGTACTGTTTTTGGGGATTTGTACTTTACTCAAGTATTATTAGGTTTGTATACTTGTACTTTTACTTAGTTACATTTCAGAGAAAAAAAACATACTTTTTACTCCTTGCATTTAAAATGCAGACCTACAAAGTACAAATTACAAATATCGCAGGTCCAACCATTTGAATTAGTATATTTGTTTCTCTGGCCGAACTAACATCAACGTTATTAATCCTGCGGCCGCACTTTATTTAAAAACAGCCAATCGAATCCCCATCAATGGAAAATGAACCCGCCCATACCCATGCTGATTGGTCCTTATGCAAGACTAGAAAGTGGGGATCTTTGGGATTAAACACTTTTTTTTTTTTACTTTAACTTTTAACTTTTTACTTTTACATTTAAAAGTAGAAACTTTTTTTTACTTTTACTCAAGTGTGTTTTTAGCCAGATACTCTGACTTTTACTTGAGTAAGATTTTGAGACGGTACCCATACTTCATTTCTGGGTACTTTTTACACCCCTGGTATAGGTTGCCAGACAGAGTAGAAAGAGACAACCTGGTGCAAACAAGAACAATCATTTTATTACAAATGTGTGAACAGAAGAATGGACAAGAAATTAGGGAAATGTCCCTTTTGGCCGTGGAGAGAGGCAGTCAATGGCTCATCCACCGGATCGGAGGTGCCGGGGGCCTCTGACAGACAGGCAGTGCAGGGTAAGACAACCCTGTAGGGTCGTGTTCAATATATCTGGGCAGCGTGGGTTAGTAACTAAAGTTAAGATAAGATAAGATAAGATATTCCTTTATTGATCCCCTTGGGGGAAATCTGGCATCATAGCAGCATGGGGAGGGGAGGTACAGGTATGGGCATGGTAAAAGTAGAAGACATAATACAGGCAATAAAACTATAGTACAGTAGAAAATATGCATATGAGCAAGTATAGTGTAATCAAGGTGCAGATGAGGGTCTGTATGCCCTATCAGTTATATTATGCATTACAATAAATATGGTTACAATAAACATTAGAATCTAAATATATACTATGAGTAAGTAAGTATGCAGTATATCCAGGTGCAGTATACATGGCATGATATACGTCATGTTATATATTGGAGTCTGTCAGTGGCGGCTGGCCGATAGGGGCGCTAGAGCGCCGCCCTCCCTGGTTAAAATAAGAAGAAGATTTTTTTTTTCTTTTTTTTGGGCCCTATAAATAAAATAAACATGTTTAAAATGAATAATATTTACTCATTTTAAGTATGTTTGTGTTTCCAATGCACAATATAACGTTAATATATCAAATATAAATTATTGTTTTCATTAACAGGAAGTGACTCCTTTCCGTAGCCGCATTTCTCTCGGGCTAGACGCAATAGGTGTCTATTCTTTCCGTAGCCGCATTTCTCTCGGGCTAGACGCAATAGCGGGCGTGCACTGGTTTCATCGCTGTATCCGTCGCAGCCAATCAGTGCGTAACGCGCTGTGCGTTGAAATATGATGTATTATGATGGGAGCCGGGCGCTTTTCCAAGCGATCTATTATCATCTAAGCAAGCAGCGTCTATACTTTCCGTAGCCGCATTTCTCTGAGACGCTCTCTGATTGGCCGACGCCAGTATTTTCCGTAGACGCATTTCTCGGAGACGCTCTCTCTGATTGGCCGACGTCAGTTTCTGGTTAGGAAAGTTAGTTAGTTAGTTACTCGATGCTGTTGTGTTGTGATGCAGTCACTCTGGACAGTGGATATACATCGACAACAACAGTCTGGGACTGTGGGACAGTGGACATTATACACTTTATCAAGCCCTCCGACTGGACCACGTTTCAACTAAACAGTGAGTTAATGAGTTAATGCGGTCTCTCTCTGTCTCTCTCTCTCGCTCTCTCTCGCTCTCTCTCTCTCTGTCTCTCTCTCTCTCTCTTGCTCTTTCAACACAGCGTGTTAATTTCGCTGTGGGTATTGCATGGATGAATGAATGAATGGTAACTTGTTTAAAATGACAAGATAGGCCTATATATATGTGTTCATTATTGGATTGATGATCATACGTGTACTAGTGTAGTATGAATCAATTAACTCGACTTAACGTTGGTAACGTTATGAGTCAGTATTCGCTTGGTCAGCTTGGTCAGATGCCCGCGACCACCCAAATGTAGTTCACACCGGCCGCCACTGTAGTCTGTGCTGTTTAGGTGGGAGTCAGACACACTGCTGCTGTTAGTTCTCCGGCTGCTGGCAGCGGTCCCTGCCCACTATTGTGGAGAACTAGCCGAGGCGGGTAGTGGTGTGTGTCGTTGGGGTATGAGTCTGTGACTGAACGTGCTTCTCATCTTGACTAGCTCATCGTAGAGGGGGTGGGAGGGATTCTCCAGGATAGCGGCCAGCTTCCTTCTCATCCTCCTGTCTGCCACCACCTCCAGTCTTACCAGCTTGACACCCACCACAGAGCTAGCCTTCCTCACCGGCTTGTTTAGTTTGTTGGTGTCCCTTGAGTTGATGTAGCCCCCCCCCCCTCCCCCAGCATACTACAGCATAGAAGAGGACGCTGGCCACTACAGACTGGTAGAACGACTGCAGTCTATTGCAGATGTTGAAGGACCTGAGTCTCCTCAGGAAGGCTAGCCTGCTCTGTCCCTTCCTGTAGAGGGCCTCTGTGTTGTCCGACCAGTCTAATTTATTATTTAGATGTACTCCAAGGAACTTGTATGTCTCCACCATCTCCACCTCATCCCCTCAGTGGTGATGGGAGTGGGGGGGGGGGCTCTTCTTGCCCCTCCGGAAGTCCACCACCAGCTCCTTGGTCTTGCTGATGTTGAGTTAGAGGTGGTTGCTGTATTGGTGCTTAGTATTGGTGTCAGCCACTTGCCACAAGGCGAAACACACACAAAAGCACTACTACTTTACTGACACGCCCACACACAGTAGGCCACATACATTGTACAAGTGGAGTGTATATTCCCCCCCACGCAAACACTGGAGTGGCACTTTCAGTTCTTCACGACGGGGTAAACAAACTCCAAACAGCTAACGTTGACGCTGCTATTGTGGTTGCGGGTGATTTTAATAGCGCTGAGAAAAGTGTTGCCAAATTTCTATCAGCATGTGACTTGTTCCACCAGAGGCGGGAATATCCTAGACCATTGCTACTCGCAATTTAAGAACGGGTACAAGTCTCAAGCTACTAGTCCTTTCGGCAAATCAGACCATGACGCCATCTTTCTTTTATCGCAGTATAAACAAAGTCTCAAGCGCGCCCCTGTAGTCAGTGGTGCAGTGCTGGGCAACCGCGGTCAAACAGCGTTTGGGCTTCGAAGTGCGCGCATCCTATTATTATGCAAAGTCTAGGTGATAAGTGCCTAGACTTTGCATAATAATAGGATACCGTTTGGCCTCCGCCCATATTACGACTGCACCCCTGCCTGTAGTAACGCGAGAGGTTAAGCGCTGGCCTGTGGAGTCAGAGGGGACGCTCCAGGCTGCACTTGAATGTACAGAATGGAGTGTGTTCCGCGACAACACAGACAATATTAATGACTACACGGAAACAGTGCTAGACTTTGTTTGTACTTTATAGAAGAAACAATCCCCTCTACCACAATTAGAGTTTAGCCAAACCAAAAGCCCTGGGTAGACAAATCCGTCCGTGAGGCTCTGAAAGCGCGCACCTCAGCATACAATGCCGGGCTTGTGACAAGCAACATGAATGAACACAAGGCGGCGAGATACAACGTAAGGAGGACAGTAATAGAGGCAAAACGGCGCTACAGGGATAAAATTGAACTTCAGTATGAACAGGCTGACTCTAGACGTATGTGGCAGGGCCTCAGAACGATGACAGATTGCAAAGGCACCTCCCTCAAGCTGAACAGTGACATCTCATTGGCAAATTATCTCAATACCTTCTATTCGAGGTTTGAGGCTGTGAATAACAACACCAGCCTACAAACCACTGCAATGGAGGGGGGGGGCACTCCGACAGAGACTCAGTGTTCAGGATAACAGAACATGAGGTGAGGAGGACCTTTAAGAAAGTGAATATCAGGAAGGCAGCAGGACCGGACGGTATCCCCCAGTGGCGTCGCGTGGGTAAAATAACAGGGGATGCCAAAAAAAAAGTATAAAAAAAAAATGTATTACATATTTTTATTAACCCTTTAATCGCCGTTGACGCTGAAACACGTCATTCCCCGCAATGCTTATTCTGCCGATGACGCTGGACAGCGTCTTTGATATCAATATTTCAAAAATCTGTGATCGAAATCATATTTCTCCCCCGGAGACATTATATGTACTGGTGAGCCCCTGTCAACTCTCTAACGGTTCAAGAGCGCCATCTGGTGGCCGATCGGCAGATCGCCCAGGGAAGAAACAGGGACGTTTTGGATATCGATCCGTTGCCAATAACTCAATAAACAACATGATTTGGACGTATATACTATTATACAACCTGGAAATGGACCGGGTATTTCTATATCCCATAATAGAAAAAATTCTGTTCCACGCTCATCTCCCAACGGCGAGAGGAAGCTACGGTGAGTTTCAGCGTTATTTTGTAATGTCTTCTATACTAACTGCTCCAATGATCATATCACCCACACTAGATGAATGATATAACGTTGCCCACGGAATTATAAACGACCCCCCGCCCATCCGGTCAACATCAGATCATACGTAGTAACTTCTAGAAGTACGTCCATTTGAAATTTTTTATCTCGCGCCGATTGCTATCAAACTGTATACAATCATCAATATAATGCATTTAGGGCTATAAATCACGTTCTGGAGAAAGCTGCAGAAAACGATAAAAACATACTTATACTTTAGACCGTATTTTAGTATGAATATGTGAATGAAAAAGTATAACGTTGCTACACCCTGAACAATAGATATAGGACTTTGAATGGGCCATGGTAATGTCAATTTAGCAATACAATTTAAAAAGTTATAGCCTTGCAAAGAAGGGGAACTTCTCCATGTTAAATAGGGCTGGCGAGGGATGGTAAATTATGAATTTAACCCCGGCGATCAAAGGGTTAATATCTTTTTTTTTCTTTTTTTTTTTTAAGTCAAGCAGTCACCATGTACACTACAGTATGGCTCGGCGGCCAGTCAAACTTAACAGATTGCAGAATGGGTACAATACAGTACGGCTCAATACACAATTTTATAAGGGGATGCAGACCAGAGAAAGACGTTTGTCGTGTTTACATCAGGGTCATTAATACTGCTGGAGCATTGGTTCATTTTTGGTCCGATCTTTCCTTGCACGATTTTGCGCGCCGCGTCGGAGCAAATCCGAGACACATATTCGGTTGCAAAAAGGTGTCCCACGCTCTCCTCTATGGCCGTGAATATTTTCACGTGGATCGGAATCACGGCGCGCCCGTGGGACACTTTTCCGTTTCGGCGAGTTTATTCCACGCTTTTGGCTTTCCTTTTCTAAGCATTTTCGGGGCTACATGTGAATGAGTAAAAGTTGCGGGACGCCCAGATGTTCCCACGATAGCAAGCTCGCGCGGAGCCCATAATAGGCTCACTTAATACAGCGTTTTTAAAATCACGCGACATTTTCAGGGTCGCGAGCCAACCTTTTCCCCTCGTTTTCGATGATGGAAGTGATTTAGGAAAAGCTTCGGCACGCCGAGAGGTACCCGTGGATTTAATCCTGCAATATTCGGCCCGTGGGAGCAGTCACGGGTTAATACAAATTTCAAATGTGCAGAGGGGAGGCCAGACTACTTAGGTCGCTTTCACACAGGGGCTGTTTGGTCCGGACTTTCGGACCAGAATTCGATAGTCCGGTTTTTCGGGTTTGTGTGAATGCGTGTCGAACTCGGTTCGCGGACCAAACAGGCGAACTCTGGTCCGCCTGAAAACGTTGGTCTCGGTTCGGCTTCATCGAACCAATCTATCTATCTATCTATCTATCTATCTATCTATCTATCTATCTATCTATCTATCTATCTATCTATCTATCTATCTATCTATCTATCTATCTATCTATCTATCTATCTATCTATCTATCTATCTATCTATCTATCTATCTATCTATCTATCTATCTATCTATCTATCTATCTATCTATCTATCTATCTATCTATCTATCTATCTATCTATCTATCTATCTATCTATCTATCTATCTATCTATCTATCTATCTATCTATCTATCTATCTATCTATCTATCTATCTATCTGTCTATCTATCTGTCTATCTATCTATCTATCTATCTATCTATCTATCTATCTATCTATCTATCTATCTATCTATCTATCTATCTATCTATCTATCTATCTATCTATCTATATATCTAACTGTGCATCTTGGGAAGAAGGAAGAAAAAACGCGGCTTATTACAGTTTTTCTCAATTGCTTTGGTGCATTTCTCTGATCAGAATTAAAGTTCTCATAACTGTTAGTGCATTTCTCAAAACAATTAGTACAAACTGCAAAACCTAGGTGATAACCTGCAGAAGCGTGTCACTTGCTCAAAATGGATAATTCATTCCTCAAAAGCAAGTATTCATGTCAATGAAAGTGTCACTGTCATCAAAATGAAAAGTCCTGACACCATTGTTTATGAACAAGATAGTCAAATGGCTTTGCCATGTTTTCGTTATGACAGTTCACTCTGTAAGTGTTTTCCAATGCAAAAAAAGTCAGATCTTGGTGACACTTTCTGAAAATGCTCAAGACAGCACTATACACTATTTGCACAGCCATTTGAAATCTACAGTTACACATTGCTGTATTTAGTGAGGTAAATGAGTACAAGACACGTATGTTTCACATTTTTACTGCATATGCTCTTTGCAATTTTAATTTGTTCACAGCATTGTGCAAAAGAAAAATACAAACTAATTTACAACAAACATAAGAAACACCCTTTGGCCGTTGGGTAGAGCTGTGCACAACTGTAAACAATATTGCACATATTGGAACTGAATTGGAACATACAACATACACAGTACTGTAAATCATTCATTCACATCCAGACGTTCCTGTCTGTTTGGCTATTGGATTCAGGAATGGGGAGTAGGGAGGGAGATATTCCACCAGCATCCTTTCATGTGCTGCAAACCACTGTGACCAGAATTGCGTGGTGAAAACGCACATTATCCCATACAACAACGTACTTGGTCAGATGGTCGCCATTTAGCCCCCTCTCATTCTCAGGGATTATGTCCCTGTAAAGAGTCTAAAAAAGTCAGCAGATGTTGTGTGTTGTATGCACCAATGCGGGGCATATGGGTGAGGATGCCGTTTTCTGAGATGGCTGCACACATTGTAATATTCCCTCCTCGTTGGCCTGGGACATCAGTGGTTGCTCTCTGTCCAATGCGATTCCTTCCACGCCTTCTACCTTTTGCCAGATTGAAACCCGCCTCATCAACATGTATGAATGTGTGCAGCGATTCCCTGGCATCCAGCTCCATTCAGGGGAAAATGTATAAAGAAATGTATAAAATTGGCTTGACAGATTTTGACAACTAGTTCAACATATTTGTATGTAATGACTCAAGCAATGAAATGAGGACTATTAGTTTTATAGGGAATGACTATTCAGCAGTCATAAGTATAGTTCATTTTGACTGACATGACCTAAGCAAATGATAATGTTATAAAACAGCAGAGAATTGTATGAAAGCAATTGATGCATGTCCAAAAGCATTTGCAATTTGTTCGGAGGAATGAGAAACTGCTACTATGATGTGCACAAATTACAAAATGTTGTGGAGGTTGAACTAACAGTTATGAAAACTTTAATTCTGATCAGAGAAATGCACCAAAGCAATTGAGAAAAACTGTATTATTACCGAGGCGCACGGCATTGGATCAATGGATCAATGCCACGTCAATACTATTATTACCTTACCACTGCTCGCAGCATTCATTCACTGCAAAACAAGCACACTGCATCTATCTCTCTCTCTATCTATCTATCTATCTATCTATCTATCTATATATCTATATATCTGTGCATCTTGGGAAGAAGGAAGAAAAAACGCGGCTTATTATATTATTAATAAAACAGCTACTTGTGGGCACTCATAAAAACACCGTAGTCTACAAGTTGTTTAGCGAGAGGATGGTGGTAATGTGCTTCAATAGAACAATGGATCAATGCCATGTCAAAACTCGCCTCCGCTCCGCTGATCTGGAGGACTCGCAGTCCACACACAGACACACACACACACACACGCGCGCGCGCACACACGGGCTCGCAGACACACACACATTTCCACTGTCCAATAGACAAACGCCCTTTTCGACCGCGTGACATTGTTCAGAAGGTCCGGTCCGCCTCACAGATTTCTATGTGAACGCAGGCGAACCAAATGAAGAATGCAACAATGTTGCAACTTCACCCTCAGAACCGCACAGAGTCCACCAAAACTATATGTGAAAGCGACCTGACTGAGCGTCTGCTGACTGGCCCGTTTTAAGGTGTGGGCAGGGCTTTAGTCAGCTCGAATCTGATTGGCTAGTATTGGTTTTGGAGTCCACATACATGGGGAGGCTGGAGAAAGACACCTCCCCCCTGCCTCCTCTCCAGTCTCCTCTGCTGCAGTGAGTCTGACAGTGTGTTAGAGAGAGTGAGAAGGAGAAGAGGGAGACATTTAAAAAAATATATATATATAACACAGATGAGAAATAATGATTTTTTATTATTATTGTGAACTATATATTTTTTATTTATTTTTTTTCATATTTCATATTTGATATTAATTCATATTTTTATAGGGAGGCCTGGCTTCCGTTGGCTTCCATGAGGATTCGCCACTGGTATCCCCGGCAGTGTCCTAAAAGTCTGTGCCGACCAACTGCCCCCGGTATTCACTGACATATTTAACCTTAACAGGCTGTCATTCCCACCTGTCTGAAGAAGTCCACCATTATCCCTGTACCCAAAAAATCCAAGCCTGCTTGCCTAAATGACTACCGCCCTGTAGCTCTCACCTCCATAGCCATGAAGTGCTTTGAGAAGCTAGTGAAGGGCTACATCTGTTCCTCCCTCCCCATCAACCTGGATCCCCTGCAATTTGCATATCGCCCCAACAGGTCCACGGAGGACGCCATAGCCCATGTGCTGCACACAGCAGCATCACACCTGGACAAGAGGCAGGGGAACTATGTGAGAATGCTATTTATTGACTACAGCTCAGCATTCAATACCATAGTCCCCTCCAAACTCATAGCCAAGCTCAGAGACCTGGGCTTGAACTATGACCTCTGCCAGTGGGTCTTGGACTTCCTGACGGGCAGACCCCAGGTAGTGAGAGCAGGCAACTGCACCTCCTCATCCATCACTCTCAACATAGGGGCCCCCCAGGGCTGTGTTCTGAGTCCCCTCCTCTACTCCCTGTACACACATGACTGTGTGGCACAGCGGAACAACAACACAATCATCAAATTTGCTGACGACACAGTAGTGGTGGGCCTGATCTCTGCAAACGACGAGAGGGACTACCTGGAAGAGGTAAAGGTTCTACCGGGATGGTGTCAAGAGAACAGCCTCTCCCTGAACGTCAGCAAAACGAAGAGATGATTGTGGACTTTAGGAGGTCGGGGGTCAGGGACTACAGCCCCCTCAGCATCGACGGGGCACCGGTTGAGAGAGTGAACTGTTTTAAGTAGGGATGTCCCGGTCCGATCACGTGATCGGGATCGGGGCCGATCACGTGATTTTCAGAGGATCGGGATCAAAAAAGAAAAGAAAAAAAATCGGGAGTGAAATAAAATAAAAATACGTTTTATTTTATTCAACAAACATGACCATGTTCACGTCTTAAACTCATACTGAGGCCTTAGTTTTGGTTTTAAATTACATATCATCATTCATTTATTTATTGTCACACAGAGCAGAAGAATTTGCCAAAACAAACGCATTTCCTTTGATTTACACCGTCGCACGACAGTGACGTGTGCCGAAAATAGCAGACCTACAAGCTCACAACGCATCGCTCCCGAAACACCGGCAGGTCCACCTGATAACTCGTAACACCTGAGCAGCTAGACAAAATGTCAGAAGATTTGAAGCATTTAAAAATGTAAACCAAAGCCAGTCCAATAGCCAGTTGCAATGTTTGCAAGGTGGACGTTCCGTGTGCGTTCAACGTTATGTGACTAGAGCGAGCAAAGGAATGGGGGACGGCTGGTGCTCTGCAAAACAGCTGTATTGAATGCCTCGCTTGAATGAAGAACGTTCACCATAACGTCAACATTCGCTTTGTGAGGATTATTCGTTGGCGTTTCAGACCAAAATGGAGCAAATCATTACGTAAGTCGAACACTGAATTTATACTAATGGGCAAACAAATTGAAACTTTGAATATTTCTCGTATGGTGAATGTAATGCGAGAGGATCTAACTTACTAACAATATACCTATTCATTTTACACCATCGACAAGACGAGATCAAATGCAGACGCAGTTCTGTTCTGTCGCTCCCGCTGTCATCGCCGGCAGCTTCGCCAGCAGCCAGCAGGTGTGTCTGATTGCACTGATGTCAGTGGGCTTGATTGGTCCAGCTGCGCACAGCGGTCATTATTGCTCGGCAGAGGTCTGTTATCGAGTAATAACGGACCTCTGATGAGCGCTATTGACCAATCACAATCAAGCATTTCGGCGAATGTTAAAACGCCATGTAATAAACTGTGTTATCTTCATAAATAAATAAATAGGTTTTGCGGCTCCAGATGAATTTTATTTTGTGCAGGAGGGGGCAAAATGGCTCTTTTGATAGTAAAGGTTGCCGACCCCTGCCCTAACCCCAGACAGCCTTTAGGGTTTATATGTTTGCATGCTTTATCCTGTGTGTAACTGAGGGGTACAATTCCCTGACTGTATTGATAAGTATGGTATCATTAAACCACTACCGCTTTATGTACTTTAATTACTGGCCATACAGTACACGATATATGAATATGATGAACACTTCCCACAATGAAATCGGTTCCAGTCAAAGGTATTAATCAAGTATTTAATGGAGCAAAAGGTACATAGGATACTTTACATTATTCTTTGAATGCACTTGTAAGGCAAAGGAGTATGCGTAGGCAAATCAATAACGAATGTCCATTCTCTGGTTACGCAGGAGGTAACAACCTGAATCTTAGGGAATTATATCTATGGTACACTAGTAATATAGCGGGAGATACTGGAAGGGGTTCCCACTGGTTGTAAGCCAGCAGGGGGGGTAGAAGATCTGTCGGTAGTAGGACGTCTGGTCAACGATGACTAGGGAGACTTCAGGTACAGAAGCCGGTGCAGTAGCCTCTTGATCCACAGACGAATACAGCTTGGTTCTCTTGTAGACTGTAGCTCCACAGGGAAGAAAGCTAGTCGGCCTCAGGCTCTCTGGGCGCCGACTCGACTTGACTCCTCTCGGGGTAAATCCAACACGTGCAGCGTCGGCTGGTTCTCCGCTCCATAAATCACAGGACCAAAGCAAATATATTCCAGCCGCAAAGGGCTATGCAGTCGTCGGGTAGATTAATCCAGTGTACATGTCCATACGGCTCTCGTCTAGGTCTCCTCGGGTGAAAGCGCCATGCGGTCGGCCCAGCCTGGATAAGAACTCTAGCTAATACGAGAAAGCGTTGGAGATGCTGGTCACTATAGAATCCCAACCGCACGATACACTATACACAAATAGACTATTAAAGACTTAATAGAAATATGTCGCACTCGACGGTATAGCGCCAAACTCTGACAATTCAGTTACTAGTTCGCACGCGGTCTCGATGCTCTATTCTGGGGCCAAACAGGCCATACTTCACCGCACGTTGTATCGTGGGTGAGGCTTCAACTTATCGGTAACATACTAAGGACGAAGGGTACGGAGGTAAGGAGGTAAGGAGGTAAGGGGCTTCTACATTCACCTGCGCCGTATTTATACGCACAGTGAACAAACTAGTTCCACTCTCATTTCTGTCGCGTATCCCTGGGCAAGGCCGGGCATGTCCAGACACATCTTGACGGTGACTTTGAACCTGGCTCCGGAGGCCGGTCCCTGGCGCCGGTGGACCGCTGTCCAATAGGAGAATGAACTATTATGGTCTGGGCTAAAGGGATATTCCGTGTATATGTACAAGGAATATACAGGGGATATCAAACGATATACAAATACTATGCAATATATATCAATAAATAAATATATATATTCGGTTTAATCTGATCCTTTGTAACAGCCGCCCCCTAATTAGTCCCACCTAATTAGCTAAGCAGAGACAGATTAACCGCACTGTCCACTACTCAATGTCTGTTGTGAGGGGTCTGTCAGTTCACAAAGTCATGGGGTCATGGTCGTCATCGATGGTATCGGGGAGCCTTGGCAGTTCTATTAGCCTCGCCACGGGTCGGGTGTAGGTCCGCCCTTGGACGAGCACTTCGGCTGCTCGGACCTTTCCGTCGGCACCGGTGATCACTTTGCTTACGCGGCCAGCCGGCCACATAGCTCGGGGTAGTGACTGGTCGATAATCATGACGACTGTTCCTTCTGTCAAATTGTCTCTCTCTTTCACCCATTTCTGGCGGGTCTGTAGAGACGGTAGGTAGTGGAGTAGGAAGCTGTTCCAAAACTTGTCAGCCAGTACTTGACTGTACCTCCACATTCTTCGGCCGTTCGCTTCTTCAGGCCTGTACATTGTCTGTGGTAGCGCGGGGTCCAGCCGCCCCATCAAGAGTGTGTTGGGGGTGACTGGGTCGACATCTGCTACATCACTTGAGACGTAACCGAGGGGCTTTGAGTTCAATACTCCCTCGATCTCCGTGAGGACTGTCATTAGGACTTCTTCCGCCACGGTCTGGGCCCCAAGCACGGCGTACAGGGCTGTCTTTATTGAACGTACTTCTCGTTCCCAAGTTCCACCGAAGTGAGGTGCGTTCGGGGGATTAAACTGGAAGTCAATCTGGTATGGAGCGAGGTGGGTCTTAAGTTCTGGGCCCATAGCTTGGAAGCTCTCTCTCAGCTCTCTTTCTCCGCCTTTGAAGTTTGTCCCGTGATCAGACAACAATATAGACGGTTTACCTTTCCGCGATGTGAATCTTCGGAAGGCCATAAGGAATGAGTCTGTGCTCATGGTTGGAAGGAGTTCCATATGCATCGCTCGGGTGGTCATGCATTTGAACACAATACCCCACCGCTTCTCGGTGCCTCTTCCTTTCTTTATATACAGCGGGCCGAAACAGTCCATACCGGTGGAGTGAAAGGGCTTGTCGCCGAGTCGGAGGCGACAGGGAGGTAGGTCAGCCATCCGGGGTATACTGGGCTGCGCTCGCCACTTACGACAGTCTAGACAGGTTCGCTGGAAGCGCCACACTGCTTCTCTCCCTTGCAGTATCCAATAACGACGTCTGATCTCCGCGAAGACTCTCTCTGCCCCGGCGTGATGCACATCCTCGTCGTATTTCTTTATGATCAGCTCTGTGACCTTGTGTCGGCTGTTTAAGACTATCGGGTACTTGACGTCATCCGGTAAGTCTGGGGCTCTCCGCAGACGACCACCCACTCTGATGAGACCATGGGCGTCGCTCTCGGGGGCTAGGTGGAGCAGTCTGCTGTCTGATGGGACGGACTTTGCTCCCTGTAGACAGTCTAGCTCATCGGGGAACGAGTCTCTCTGGGCTCGTTGTAGTAGAAGAAGTTCCGCTTCTTCGTAGTCAGCTGCAGTAATGTCAGTAGTGAGCTGAACCTCTGGGTGGTGCCACAGGAATGTCTTTAGCTGCGCACTCTCTAGGGTGAGGCAATCGTCTATGTCGGGGTCTGTGGAGACGAGTGTGTTCAATCCACAGAACATAGATTTCTTGTTTTCTGCCTCCTCTTTACTCGCTTCCCGTGGGGTGGGTGTAGGCCACTCTTCTTCCGGGAGCTTGAGGAACTCTGGCCCGTCACTGTATAGGTTGTGACGGGTGAGGTCATCCAGGGACATTCCCCGGGTGATGACGTCAGCTGGGTTGTGTTTTGTGTCCACATACCTCCAGCTTGCTACTTCTGTTAAATCTTGAATCTCTGTGACTCTGACTCCCACGAAGACCTTGTATCTGCACGAATCAGACCGGATCCATGTGAGTACTGTCGTGGAGTCTGACCACAAGATTGTTCTTTGCACCGGAATGGTGAGTTCACGTTGGACTAACGTGGCGAGTTGTGCTCCTGCTAGGGCTGCGCAGAGCTCTAGACGCGGGATAGATTGTTGCTTTCGTGGGGCTATTCTTGAGCGAGCCAGGATGAAAGCAGTATGTATTTCTCCTCCCTCCTCTCGGGCACGCAAGTAGGCCACCGAACTGTAGGCTACTTCGGAGGCGTCGCTGAAAACGTGCAGGTCCATCTGGCACGTCTCCGGCCTCACTGTGGGTGGGAAGTAGCTGCGGCGTATGTTAACACCTGGGAGTGAGCTGAGTTCCGTCTCCCACTCTCTCCATGTGGATGCAAGGTGTTCGGGTATGGGGTCGTCCCAGCCCTGGTCCTTGTCCCATAACGCTCTTACAATCATCTTTGCCCTGGTGGTGTAAGGTAGAATACATCCCAACGGGTCATATTGTCTGGCAAGTGTTCTGTATACACTCCGTCTGGTGGTCGGTAGTGCAGTCGACCTTCCCTGCTCCTTGGTCAGGGGTGTGTGTTTATAATGGAGCGAGTCTGTTTTGAAGCGCCAGACTAGTCCTAATGTCATTTCTTGGGCTTCTCCTGGGATGGTCGCCATCCAGGTCTCGCTGCTTGCTGCCTTGTCCTCGGGGGAGAGGCTGTGCAATACTTGCGGGTCGCTGCTGGCCCACTGCCTGAGATCAAAGCCGCCTTTGATCAGGGAGGCGCGGAGCTTGAGTAGAAGGGCCTCGGCTTCTTCTGGCGTCGAGACGCTTTGCAGACAGTTGTCCACGTAGAAACTATTTTCTACACTTTTTCGGACCTCTTCATCAGCTGCTGGGTCCTCTGCGACGTGTTTTTGCAGTGCAAACGTAGCACAGCATGGGCTGCATGTGGTTCCGAAAGGGAGGACTTCCCATTGATAGATGGCTGGTTGCTCATCCCCGATCCTCTCTCTCCATAGGAACCGCAGCAGGGGCTTGTCCTCTGGGGAGAGGCTGCGCAATACTGGGGGGTCGCTGCTGGCCCGCTGCCGGAGATCAAAGCCGTCTTTGATCAGGGAGGCGCGGAGCAGCGCACGACGTCGCCAGTCAATTTTCTTTATGTGTCCCGCTGTGATTCGCTTGTCAATCTCAGCGCGGTACACAGTCTCCTGAGCGGGGTCTCTGGCTAGGCGCCGCTCTGTGTTCAGTAGATACCGCTCCGTCGCTTCTTTTGGGGCGTGGAAGGTGGGCATACCCTCTCGCCTCAGGAGTGGAGTTGCGTATCTCATCACTCCGTTGACTTTGACTCTCTTTGTCCCTTGCTCGAGGAGTGCTATGGCGTAAATGTCTTCCTTGGAACGAATGTCTTTCTTTTCGTTCTTAAAGGGCATTGTCTCTAGTGTCCATAGCCTCTCGACATGCTGTAGGAGGGTGGTGTCTTCTTCTGTCACTCTGGAGTGGAGGCAGCTAGTGACTGCTGTTCGGTTAAGAGACTTAGCGAGGGGGCCTTGTAATGTCCATCCTAGGCGGGTCTCGACTGCTGCAGGACAGCCTCTGGGCCCTGTGTGGACCCGGTCTATCGGGACTATGAGGTCTGCATGGTCGGAGCCTATCAGCAGGGTCGGGGTGGCACCGTCTATGAGCGGGATAGGTAGTTGACGCAGGTGCACATATTTATCCATCAGCTTGGCGATGGGGTAGGTATACTGCGACAGGCCTATTTCTTGGCTGGTGAAAGCATTAGTAATCCTATACCGTCTCTCTGGCTGCCCGCTTGCTGCGATAGTGAAGGAGACATTCTCGCCCTTTATCGTCTTTAGATCTCTTCTTATTGTCCGAATCGTCATCTGGTTTTCGCTCGCCCGCAGCCCCAGCTGGGCCGCAGCGGATGCGAGGAGAAGGGTCTTCTCTGACCCGTCGTCAAGGACGACGTAAGTGTCCATGACCTTGTTTTGGTAACTCAGTGTTACGCGGACCACCTTTAAGAGCACTCGGGCGCCCCCGCTGCTGGCGGGGTCAATGTACATAACACTTGCCTTTGTGCTGCTTGAGGGTGTGGGCTTTCTTCTGTTACTGTCGTGTAGGACATCTAGGTGGGCTCCGTCACACCGACTACACCTCTTCTTTAAGCGGCAGTCGGCTGCCATGTGACTGCGCGCACATCGGTAACAGCGGCGGTTGGACTTTATCCATTGACCCACCTCGTCGGCGGTCATCTTCTTGAATGTGTCACATTGTGACAACCAGTGTTCTTTCTCGCAGTACGGGCACACCATCTTCCACTTCTCTTTCATCGAGGGGGTACTGTGGTTCTTGCTGCTCGGTACTGGTTCTGATTGGTGCATGACGGTCACCAATCTTCGGCCATCGTTTGCTCTCCTAGGTCCCTCTCTGGAGCTTGGGGTGCTCCGCATGAACGTATCCAACCGTAGGCTGTTGACTTCTCTCGCTAGGAAGTCGGCTAGGTCTAGGAGGGATGGCTCGGGACCGTTAGGATCACGGTGGTCTCTTTGCCGCCTGAAGCGCTCTTGTCGGGCGGGCGGGAGCTTCTCTAAAATCCTCTCGACATTAGAGTTCGCGTACAGTTCGTGCATACCCTTTTCTCTTTGCGCCCCCAGCATCCCTACCAGGGATTGTACCTTGATAGACAGGTCATCTAGTGAGCGATTGTCTGTTGCTGGGGGTAGGCGGTCGATATGCCTTATCTCTTGTATTACGTAATCCCATATGCGTCCATATCTTTGGTCGAGTGCTGCTAGAGCCGCTGTGTATGGGGTAGTAGAGGTGGCATAGGCCAGCGCTATATTGTGCGCTCGGGGCACCTTGAGGTGCTTCAGTAGGATAGCATACTTGTACGGTTCGTCTGCTACATCGGACATCATTGTCTCTAAGCACATTCGTAGCTCGGTGTACTGTGCTCTGTTCTCGTGGGTGAAGTCCGGAAACGTCGGTGTGCCAATGTTTGATGTCATGGATGGCTGGCACATCGGTGAGCGTTGGAAGAGAGGCCTCCTAGGCGAGTCTCCTCTTACGCCTCTTGGTGGGCTGGTACCTGCTGGGTACCATGGCCCGCGTATCCAGGTGCTATTCCTCGGGGCTGGTCGTGCGCCAAGCTCACCCGTGAATTGAGTCGGGGGTCTGTAGCGCAGAGCCGCGGGGGTAGAGCCTGGGCTGTACTGGACCTCCTGGTCCTGTGGAGTTCTGTGCTGCTGTCGGGCTTGACTCTCCTCCTCTCCCTCTTCTTCTTGCTCTGGCAGGTCCTCTAGATTCTGTAGTCGTCTATTTAGCCTCTCCGCGGTGTAGACCGTTTCTTCCTTGTAGCTGGTCCTCGCGTGGATCGGTCGGGGAAGGAGTTCGGAGGGGGGTATAGGCTCTCTCTGGTGGTCGGGCTCAGGGTCGCTTGATCGGGTAGGGGAGGGTGCCCTTGACCCGTGTCTTGACGAGGCCCTGGAACCCCGTGCGGAGGGAGGGGGTGTCGCCCTGGCGATCAGCTGCTCCATTATCTGCGCTTGTAATCGGTCGCGCTCGGCTTCGTGCTTGGTGAGAGCGATGTCGCGCTCCGCTTCTCTTTGGGCACCGGCAGCGGCGCGCTGGGCTTCGGCGGCGGCGCGCTCTGCTTCTCTTTGGGCACCGGCAGCGGCGCGCTGGGCTTCGGCGGCGGCGCGCTCTGCTTCGGCGGCGGCGCGCTCTGCTTCGGCCCGGTCTCTTACCATATTCTCTTCCGTCTGAAGGCGTCTAATCTCTAGACGTATACGATCTTCGTCGCTCCGTTGCTGTGCTTGAAGGCGTTCTCTTTCCATGGAAGAATGTTCGCGCTCGCTAAGCATCTGTGCTTGGAGTCGATCGCGCTCTGTAGAGGCTGCTAGGCTGGCGAGGAATGCCTGTGCCAGCATCTTGTCCGCCCCGCTGGGGGAAGACGCTGGTTGAGGTGATCCGCTCCTGGCAGTACTCGTTGGAGATCTGCTCTCCTGTGGCGAGTCCTGGAGATCCATCTCCGGGGTCTCTTCTTCTTGTAGCGGGTAGAGTTCCATCCCTGGAGAGCCGTCTTTATCCTGGAGCTCTCCGGGGACTACTTCTTCGGTCTTGGCGGGGGGTAAAGTCGTGTCAGGTCCCTCCTGGTCCCTACCGTGAGCTTGGTCAGTTACATTAGAACCCACTAGGGCCTCTATTGGCTGGGTAACCTGGGCGATAGGGTCGGACATAATTTTACTATCTACTTTTTCCGCGTTTACCGTCTGTAGAAGGCTAGGTAGTATACTGGCAACGTAATCCTCTAAGTACTGAGGTGTCTGCCGTCTACGCTGCGGGCGATCTACTTTAGGAGAACCGTTTTGAGGAGTGTTCATCATAGGCCATGTCAATATTATTACCACTATATTAATATTACACTAGTTACCCTCCGGCTCGAAGGACCAATTGTAACTGAGGGGTACAATTCCCTGACTGTATTGATAAGTATGGTATCATTAAACCACTACCGCTTTATGTACTTTAATTACTGGCCATACAGTACACGATATATGAATATGATGAACACTTCCCACAATGAAATCGGTTCCAGTCAAAGGTATTAATCAAGTATTTAATGGAGCAAAAGGTACATAGGATACTTTACATTATTCTTTGAATGCACTTGTAAGGCAAAGGAGTATGCGTAGGCAAATCAATAACGAATGTCCATTCTCTGGTTACGCAGGAGGTAATTATACAACCTGAATCTTAGGGAATTATATCTATGGTACACTAGTAATATAGCGGGAGATACTGGAAGGGGTTCCCACTGGTTGTAAGCCAGCAGGGGGGGTAGAAGATCTGTCGGTAGTAGGACGTCTGGTCAACGATGACTAGGGAGACTTCAGGTACAGAAGCCGGTGCAGTAGCCTCTTGATCCACAGACGAATACAGCTTGGTTCTCTTGTAGACTGTAGCTCCACAGGGAAGAAAGCTAGTCGGCCTCAGGCTCTCTGGGCGCCGACTCGACTTGACTCCTCTCGGGGTAAATCCAACACGTGCAGCGTCGGCTGGTTCTCCGCTCCATAAATCACAGGACCAAAGCAAATATATTCCAGCCGCAAAGGGCTATGCAGTCGTCGGGTAGATTAATCCAGTGTACATGTCCATACGGCTCTCGTCTAGGTCTCCTCGGGTGAAAGCGCCATGCGGTCGGCCCAGCCTGGATAAGAACTCTAGCTAATACGAGAAAGCGTTGGAGATGCTGGTCACTATAGAATCCCAACCGCACGATACACTATACACAAATAGACTATTAAAGACTTAATAGAAATATGTCGCACTCGACGGTATAGCGCCAAACTCTGACAATTCAGTTACTAGTTCGCACGCGGTCTCGATGCTCTATTCTGGGGCCAAACAGGCCATACTTCACCGCACGTTGTATCGTGGGTGAGGCTTCAACTTATCGGTAACATACTAAGGACGAAGGGTACGGAGGTAAGGAGGTAAGGAGGTAAGGGGCTTCTACATTCACCTGCGCCGTATTTATACGCACGGTGAACAAACTAGTTCCACTCTCATTTCTGTCGCGTATCCCTGGGCAAGGCCGGACACATCTTGACGGTGACTTTGAACCTGGCTCCGGAGGCCGGTCCCTGGCGCCGGTGGACCGCTGTCCAATAGGAGAATGAACTATTATGGTCTGGGCTAAAGGGATATTCCGTGTATATGTACAAGGAATATACAGGGGATATCAAACGATATACAAATACTATGCAATATATATCAATAAATAAATATATATATTCGGTTTAATCTGATCCTTTGTAACACTGTGAAATGACAAAGTCTAGCTCTGTGTGTAGCAATAGCCTATAGCACCCCGGACCCTTTGTGTAATATAGTGTGGCCTATTGTGAGTCAGCGTGTTGTGTAGAACAAAACGATTGACTGCCCTTTGCCTTGCCCAAAAAGGGACATTTCCCCCAATCTTTCTATATATTTTGTAGAATAAAGTTATTGCCTTCCACCCATTGTTTCTGTCTGCTCTGTTGGGAACCTACTACAAACCGTCCAGGTTTGATTTCCATAACCTGTTACATCTACTCTGTTAAATGTTGGCAAATTACCTACAAATAGATTGAAAGTCTTGAAACCATCTGTGTCTAGCTAGCCAACTATAGCACTCTTGAATCGTTTTTCAAAATTAAGGCGAGACAGCCCAGGTGAATAGGCAAAACAAATATTTGAATAGATATCACTATGAAACGTTCCCAGTTTGTTATGTACATAACAACTAAGAAAAAATGTATTGCAAGTTTTCTGATATCTTATTATATATGCAAAATGGGCGTTATATGTTTGCCCTTTATCCATTTCCTGCTGATGCCTGCTGAGTTTTTTTTTGCAAACTTTTTGTGAATTTATGAATATTTCAGTTAGCCCTCATGAATTAATCTGAATGCCCTGTAAGACAAAAGTCAGTGGCCCTGCTACTTTTTAAATAAAATATATTTGTACACATAAACACAAAACATAATTACAATTACAAATGGAATAATTATATATCTACATTATATAGCATGTTTATTCTTTAATAATATAAAAATGCACAAAGGATCTACACATTATGTATTATGCTTAAGCTATTATTATTTGGGTTGTTGGGTTGCATGCAGATGTATCTTTTTATAATAAACTGAGATACTTGTGCCCCACCAACAAGCAACATGGCCTCTGATTCATCAACAGACGAACCAATCAAACACAGACACAGGCCACACCCCAGTAGAGCAGAGCTGCCCTAGCAGTAGCAGGGACAACAGCTGCTCCGTTCAACATGCACATAGGGATAACTGATCACAGAACACAGTTATTATTAGTTGTACTAAATCTCCAAAAGGACACTGCTTTTCCAAGCTGGATTACAGAGCGATCTGGAAGGGCTAGGATCACACCAGGTGGCTCTTTGGAAAGCTACAAAAGTAAGGTTGCTAACAAGTGCAGATAGCGTGCAGCACCACGGAGATGTTCTAAAAGAATAGTGAAACATGAGTCAGTCTGAGAGAGAGAGAGAGAGAGAGAGAGAGAGAGAGAGAGAGAGAGAGAGAGAGAGAGAGAGAGAGAGAGGGGAGGGAGGGAAGAGAGTGAGAGAGAGGGGGAGAGAGAGGGAGGGAGGGGAGAGAGAGGGAGGGAAGAGAGAGAGCGAGAGAGAGGGAGGGGGGGAGAGAGAGAGGGAGGGAAGAGAGAGAGCGAGAGAGAGGGAGGGGGAGAGAGAGAGGGAGGGGGGAGAGAGAGGGGGGAGAGAGAGAGGGAGGGAAGAGAGGGGGGGAGAGAGAAGAGGGAGGGAGGGAAGAGAGTGAGAGAGAGGGGGAGGGAGGGAAGAGAGTGAGAGAGAGCGAGAGAGAGGGGGGAGAGAGAGAGAGGGAGGGAGGGGGGAGAGAGGGAGGGGGGAAGAGAGAGAGAGAAGGGGGAGAGAGGGAGGGGGAGAGAGAGGGAGGGAAGAGAGAGAGAGAGAGGGGGGGAGAGAGGGAGGGAAGAGAGAGAGAGAGAGGGAGAGAGAAAGATGGGGAGAGAGAAAGAGAGAGAGCTGGCTGGATACACACATCTCTCCTTCCCGGAGATGAGAAATTAACGTGGTGTATACGGTATGATTAATAAAAAAAAACGGGGGTGTATTTGTAAGGTGCACTGGTGCTACTAGTTATAATCTTTAGGAGCACTATCTAAATACAATTGGTTGCAAAATGTGACTAAATGGTCACACTCTGGAGCCCTTAACACAATATCAGCTTGATCAGGTCTCATAACATACCTCTGGTCAGCTTGGCTGTGCCAGTCACAAACGAGCAGATGCCGGTGGCTGGTAGTATATTGTTATCTTGTGTGCAAAGGTGTAACTGTACTACCAAGTATGATGGAAAGTAATTAAAATAAAAGTTATTGTTGACCGAAGATTTTCAAGGTAGGAGTTCCGTGGCCCCCACGCCCACCTGACAGACAGACATACAGTATACACACACAACCAAAAATATGATCTCCCTGCTGGTACATTTAATAATATAATAATATCATGGTTATATGTATGGTCAGCTGTTATTGTGAACAGAGAAATATCAGATCGTACAACTGTATTGTTTATAGATGACAATTTTATTAGTGGTAGAAGACAAGACTATTCAGAATACAAAGTGTTATGGAGCATATCAGGGCTGCCCCTAAACACCTCCCTCTTTTCAGTGACACTTTGCTAGGGAAATAAAGTGACCGCTAATAATTTTTTTTACATGTCGATTCAAAAATCATCCAGACTTCTTTGGGAAAGTTAGTAGGATTCGGTGATGCGCTTGATGGAAGAGAATCTCATCTCCTCACTTCCCATCTCCCTCATGTTCCTGTACTCTCCGGGCCTCATGTACATCATCCTGCCTCTGAAGCTGGGCTGCTCGTACATCAGCCAGTGGCCTTCCATCACGTTGCAGGACTGCATGTCGGACATGCGGTAGCACTCCTGGAGGGAGTCGCAGTCCTCGATCACCTCGTGCATCTGGCCGGCGAAGTTCTCCTTCTCGTAGATCCTCATCCTAAAGGTTCCCCTATGCTGCAATTTGCAAAACAATTACAAATGGATTTAGCTAAATGCGCAGTAGGGGTGCATCCAAATAAAATTGGTGGCTGAATGATAGTTCATTATTAAAGGTCCTGTAAGTTGTATGTTTTTGTTAAGGTACATGTTAAATAGCTCTGCATTCTGACAGCTATCACTGATATAGAGTGTTTGGTCAGTACACAGTAAATGTTGCAGAGTAAATGTTACTCTAACTGAGTACATTTTACTCAAATGTACTGACTTTTTTTTGAGTAAAATGTACTCAGTTTGAATGTTCTGATATCCCGTTCCCACTTTATCAGGAGAGAGAGCCCTAGATAGCTTTACTTATTTCAAGAAATCTTGCCAAGACAGATTTTCTCACTGCTCTGGCTGATTATTTTACTTGTTTCAAGCACATATTGTGGAGTTCTCTCTCCTGATTGCATAAAGTGAGAACGGGATACCAGACTATTTATTTTCTGTTTACTGCAGAGTGGAGGGACTGCCATGGACATGTTACTGACCAAACACTCAAACCAAACACTATATCAGTGATGGCTGTCAGAATGTAGAGCTATTATTTTAACATTAATTGTACTGTAGACCACTTATTTTAACAAATACATACCACTTATAGCACCTTTTAATAGGCTAGTACTAAATAATCCATTATGAAATTAACACGAAGACGAAAAAGAAGTAGAATATGCACACAGATTGGTCTCTCCGTTGTCCCACAGTAACTTGCGTGATCCACACTCACCACGGGGATCATGCGGCAGGACCTGAAGCAGTCACTGAAGCCCATGAGGCGCTGGTACTCGGGGTACTCTCCTCTCCTCAGCAGGTACTGCTGGCCCATGAAGTTGGGACGGTCGTACACCATGAAGATGCCGCTCTCCACCCTGCAGGAGTTGCAGCGGCTCAGGTGAGCGGAGATCTCGGCGCAGTCGCTGTTGCACTCATAGGAGCGACCCTGGAAGTTCTTGTCCTCGTAGAAGGTGATCTGGGGACAGAGAGGCGGATTGCATGAAGGTTTGACATTAGGAAATCACCTAAGCTGAATGTGCATGTTTTTTTTTGGGGGGGTTCTGTATTTTTTTCACCCATCCCAATTTAGTCGTTATGCCAATTCCCTTCCTGGTCGTCGTGCGCATTGCCCCACTGTCGACCAGGGGAGGGTGTAGAACTACCACATGCCTCCTCCGATACATGTGGAGTCACCAGCCGCTTCTTTTCACCTGACAGCGAGGAGTTTCACGCCATTTCCCCCCAGATCCCCTCCCTGCTGAACAGTAAACAGACCGACCAGTAGGAGTCGCAGTTTACAACGACCAGGACACACACCCCCACCGGCTTCCCACCCGTGTGACGACTGACCAAACCGGAGGTACCGCTGACAGCTGGATTCGATCCCAGAGTCTCTGCCGTGGTAGGCGAGTGCTTAGTCCAGTGTGCATGTTTGTGTTAATTTTTTGGTGTCTATCACAGTAGCACTAAATAGAACTGTGCATGGCATTAATCACTGTGTGGTATGTAGTATGTGGTCCTGCACTGAGAATAGTGAAATATAAACTGCTCTGTAAAGATCATTGTCACAGGTGTGGCAGTGAGCTTCTCTTGGCAATATACTGCAGTTTCTCTTTGCTAAGGAGACAACGATCCACACCCCCTCATTACCTTTCCGTTCATGGTGACTGTTTTTGATATCTGTTGTGCTCCTCACTGGCGGGCTGCCTTTTATATGCGTGATGTGACATCAAAAGAATCGGGCTCCCAATTGTATAAAATGACAGAGTCAGCTCAACAGCACAGAGGTCCGTACTGTACTGTACTATACATCATCGCAATGCAGACTGCAACTGATCATTTAGTGCCCTGTAAGGTAAAATTAAATGGGTCCGGCGATGAAAAGCAAGCTCTATGAATAGTAATGTTTCACTATAAAACACTGTTACTCGTCAGTGAAATTATTGTGAGATGACATTTTGTTTGTAATGTAGTTAATATTAAAAAGAAATCGTTCAAACATTACATCTTTCATTCAATATATTTCTTTATCAAGTTGCATCTTACCCTCATTATTTATTTTATGTGGAGTCTTAATGGGAAATTGATGCAAAGCAACTTTGTGCAACTGTGTACAGTAAGGGAGTGCAAGACTGTAAGACAATCACATTTCACTAGTAACAACTTTTACCGTACCATAGTTTGTTCTTCATCTTTTTATATAATAAAACGGTCAATTTTGCAATGTTATGCATAAACTAATGAAAATGCACAAATATCTTGTGCAGATCAAAGGTCAGGTTTGAGAAGGTTCATTTCTAAATTGTATCCGTTCATACACCATACATGCATCTAACTCAGTAACAATCTGAATAGTTTGTTATTTTCAGATGACTGAAAATAGAATTGATTCCTGCAATAAGACTGCAATTTGAACAGTGTTATCAACATGAACCATTATCATTTTCTTTTGTGTATACTATAGACTGATGTTCATTTATTTTTCTCATATTTTTATATTCAGTGTTAATTATATTGTTTGCACAGTTTACTTCTCTCACATTTTTATATTCAAGCTGTAGATTCTTGAACAGAACTGACGGTAACTACTGTAGAGGGTCCGATGTGTGTCTGTGGAGTTATCACGTGATGTTTAATTGAATTAGGCCCAATACACTTTGAGAAGGCACAACAGTGATTTCTGGTGTTTACAAATACATTTACATTTACATTTAGTAATTTAGCTTGTGAACAAGAAGGAGCAGCAGGAGGGGTACAGGGTCAGTGATATTGTTTGTCTAGCAGTGTCGAGCTTGAGTGTTACATTTACTTACTTACCGTCTTACTGTCATGCACTCTTCCTAATATACTAACATTTACTCAACACTATAGCACTCAAGTTTGAACACTTTGATGAACATTGTTACTCAGCTGATAGAGTTGTACCCTTCCTACTGACTTGTCGTACTGAACTTGTAAGTCGATTTGGATAAAAGTGTCAGCTAAATGACTAAATGTAATGTAATAACCATATTAGCATAGTAGGTAGTAGGGCTGACCCCTATTAGTCGATTAGTCGTCTAATCGGTCGAAAGGAGCCGTAGTCGACTGCCAACCTCTTAGTCGAATAAAAAAAAAATATATATAATATTTATTTTTTTGTATCATTCTTTCCAAAAGAAAAGAGGCCTAGAAGCGTGGCTAACGCTAATGGCACGCATACCAGAGGCTAACTGCCTAAGAAAACAGGCACAGAGGCACTGAAAGAGGATTTCACCCATCTAATGAACACACTAGACTAGACAAATATCAAGATGTATCCATCAGTGGACCAATTACATGCTTTTGCAGAGGACAAGGAGCCTTCAGTCGACTCCTTCAGACATTAAGCACCCCCCACAGCCCAAATGGAATGATAAAAAAAATATATATATATTATACTTTTTTTCTTTTTCTTTTTTAGTCTATCCAAATCCTTAGTCGGGGACAGCCCTAGTAGGTAGTATAGACACATAGTACATAGTAGATAGTAATATAGACATAGTAGCAAAGTACATCATAGTAAAAGATAGTAACCACCTCGGCATCCATTGGCTCTCATGGCCTGAGAAGAATATGGCTTTATATGATATTGTATGGTTCCTATAGGCGGGTTGTTTATCGATCACTCCCTCCTGTCATGAGTCATCTGACTGAATATCCATATTGTAACACAGTGTTTCTATGACGACTTCTTGCCCAAACATTACTTTGCCATGTTACTTTACTCTACCTAGTTATCTCTACACTTTTAGTGAATCGATTTTTAAAAAGAAACTCAAATCACACTTTCAGCTGTTGCCTTAATGTGTGTATTACATTTGTGTATGGGTTTTTGCCTATTAGCATACAAGTTCTCATTTTGTATCTTTAAAAATGGGTATTTATTGTATGTTTTAGTTAATGCTATAGTTTAATAGTTAAATAGTTTTTCATTTCTATAGCATCTGTGAAAGCTAGCTTACTTGCGGTATATGCTAAATCCTTGTTTTTATCTTTTTTATTATTAATTGTTTTATGTATTATGTTGTGGGGACCCCAGGAAGACTAGCTGGGAGCCACGGCACCAGCTAATGGGGATCCTTAATAAAAATTAAATAAAATTAAATAAAATACTTTACCTGCTGACTGGTGAGAAGTGAAGAGATTTGGAATTTTTCAAACGCAGGAAAAAAAGTGTGACTTCTTCTACAGCAGCTCATAAATAAAGTACTGAAGAACCGCTTGGTTTATATGGACCCACTAAATGCAATAGAATCACTGGATTTTCAATTGTTTCTTGCCATTGTGACGATAAAGCGCCATTTCCCCACAAGGAACTTCCAGGGAACCTTTTTTCTGGTACCATTTCCTGGGGACCAGAAGTAGTCCAGTAGTCCATAATGCGAAATAAGGTTATAAAAGTTTTCCTTTACACTTGAAATTACCATTTTGATGCAGTCATAAAGCATTCTGATAGACGTCATGTGGACCGAAAGCTTGGCGATAAAATTAAGTGTGAAAGTCCGGTTCATTCAGACGCGTTACACCCATATATTTGACACTAGACCTAACGCCGTCCTTTTATACATAACCCTGTGAGACGTCTGCTTGTATGGTAGAGAGAACAATATGCTGAGCGAGCAACGTGTAGCAATGTCAGCTACTGCCACGGCCTGGTGTGCAAAGGATTATTATACACTACTGTGTACCTTGTATTGTGATGTACTGCATGTGTTGTCATTGTCTTCTTTCAAAAGATAACGGTCAGAAGTTGAACGTGTGCATACAGGTAGACAAGAATGAAGCTGATGTATTTCTGTGGATGTTACTTCCTATTTTGGGGGAAATTAATTCTGGCTAATAGTGTGGAGGCTGAGTCACCCATTGGGAGGTTAGGGTATACGGCACATGCTCAGTGAACATGTACCTGCACTGGGGGAGTGTTGTGCCAAATTGAATGGAAAACGCAACCTCAAAGTCCCACCACTCATCCAGGATAGTATGCTGGTAATAGTGTTTACCCTCAATCTGAAATGGTGGGTAAATGTCTGATTAATCTTTTATAACTTCAGAGAATTAGCAAGAGTGAGTTTACCTAAACCGACCTGGGTGTGAATTTTGGTATAGTAGGTTCCCAGACAGTACACAGACACAACGGGTGAAGGAATAACAAACCATACATTTTATTACACTTAATTAAAGACACAATGAGGAAATGTCCCTTTAATTGGTAGTGGGAGACGCAGCCAATGGATTCTCTCACCGGGTGGAGGTGTTGGGGGTCCCTCTTGTGGACAGGTGGTGGCACTGCAGATAATACTAATCCCATCAGCCACATGGCTGCTACTCTTGCGCCACATTAGCCAGGGTTTAGTACACACTCTTACTGGTGGTGTCATGGTGGTTATGTGCACCCTTCCACACAATGAAAACAAAACCCACATCAAATACTATTCCTACGTATCACACCCAACACAGGGGACACTCTCGCAAACAGAAGGAGGGGGACACACAGAATAACACACAATAAATCAATAAGTCCCGCTACCCCCTCCCCAATTCGTTATTCATTGTCATTCATTCATTGTTCTCATTTGGCAATCAAGGCCAAGGTCAATGTTCTCCTTTGGCACACAATGGCTGTCACACAGTCTTAGGAAAAACACTAGTAGAAATACACAAACAATAGGCCTACTGTCCATCCGTTTCAATTTAAAGGATAAGGCCAGGGTAATTCAATCGTTTTCTTATGGTCAACATAGCCTATGAAAAGACCAAAATCTACAATGCATTTATCCTACTTACAAGTATGATCAATCTGGCCAACACCAGATGTAACACATAAGTCATATATAGAACTCCATTGTTGTCAAAAAAGGGTTAAAACAAGCTCACAAAGCTATACTGGCGCTTTGGGCAGCATAATTCATTGTTGAGTTTGAGTTTGTACTTTTTGTATTTGTCATGATAAATAATACATTACAATATTTAACACTGGAATATGTGTTTGCAATCAATTAATCAGTCAGATCAGATTTATTTATAGAGCACATTTAACATGACGCATGTCAACCAAAGTGCTGTACAGAGAGAGAGGGTAGATACACATATACATCCAGACAACAATCACATCTCAGTTTTACAGGAGGGCACACAAGCAAACACACAGGAAAACAGGGCATGATTCAGTGAACATCGGGAAAAGCTAATGAGTAGAAGTGGGTTTTGAGTCTAGATTTGAAGGCATCTGTCGAGGGTTATAATATGTAATAACTACCATGTAGTTGATTTTATTAGAACAAGGCTTTATGATATCCTCCACAACATAAGCACAGCAAAACTATGTTTCACCATTTTGAAAATTCTGAAGGTATCTGCAGAAAAAAAGATACGACTGTGGTGTTAGGGTCATTCTTGACCCGGCAAGGTAAAACTATACTATAAAAATACTAAATATAAATAAATAAATAAAATAATAATAAATATACTAAACTTTTTTTCAGAAGTTATATTCTAATATTGTTCTATTATAGTCAGAAAACATCATTATCTATGGGTTTCACATTTATGATTGAACAACCTCATTTTCATCTTAAAAATAAGGGACATGAAGTGTCTCGGGGGCCATAAAATCAAATTACAATGGGATTATATGGTTATGAATGCATATAATGTTAGTTAGGATGTAGTATTAATATTAACTATATTGAGTGATACTCCTTTCTTTTTAGTGGTCAGGAGTAGGACTGAGTTAGACCCCGGGTCAACATTGACCCGCTAACAACGGTCAGTGGTGCCAATTCCTAACACAACATGAGGGTTAAGGACTTTAAAAACGAATAGGAGAACCTTAAAAGGTATTCTGTAGCGTACTGGAAGCCAATGAAGGGAGGCAAGGACAGGGGTGATGTGGTCTCTCTTACAAGCTGTATTTAATGATTGTAGTATAGCACACATTTGACTTCCTAGTTGAGAGCTCCTAAGGGAATGAAAAAGTGGGAAGAGTACTAAGAGTCGAAGAAATGCATTGTAGGTTTTTGGCTTTTATTGTTTGGTCTATTGTTGTTTTATGAAGCACAATGTCAGGAGGGTCATACAGAACCAAGCATTTCAAGTAGACAGACTGCTAGACAGAAAGACAGATCGACTTAAGATAAGATAAGATATTCCTTTATTGATCCCCTTGGGGAAATTCGGGCATCATACAGTAGCAGTATGGAGGAGGGGAGGTACAGGTATCGGCAGGGTAATAGTAGAAAGACATACATTTAGGCAATACAATTAAATCGGGATATAAAAAATACGAGAAAAAACAAACGGTGTAAACAATATAATTAACTCTGAATATATATATTTTTTTAATGTTATTGGCTTTATTTATGTCTTTTATGCCAACACATTTCCACAAGGGGATCAATAGAGGAATATCTTATCTTAATTTACATCTCGGTTGAACGAAATGCTATTCATGTCCAGTTGTAACACCTGGCCTGGACTCATGGATTTTACTTTACTAACTCACTGCCACTTTTATTTTATTTTATTTTATTTTACTATGTACTACTGTTGCTAGGAATATTTGCACTAAGTTCTCTTTTACCTCTTTTATTTAATTCACTCATTCATTTCATTTTAGCTACTGTTTATATTGTATACATAGTCCTGTATATTGTGTGTTGTATATTGTGTCCTATTATGTTACCTTTGTGTTTTATATTGTCTAGATCTTTTTATATACACCGTGGGAAGGGTTTTTGTTTTGACAGGGTTCGGGTCTTTACTCTTGGCTAAAAAAAAAACACAGGGAGCTCCAGTAGCTCACCACGTACCGCAAGTGCCATTTCGGCGCCGGGGACAACCGTGCTCGTCACGGATCTGGGGTTTAGCGAGTTCGAATCCCGGACTGCAGCCGTGCCTTTCCCAGAGTGTCTTCCCCCCCATCTGAACCCTTTCAGCCTGTTTCTGTCGGTCATCCTTGACCAGAATAAATGCGATAAACGTATAAAAGAGCCAGGGGAATGGCCAAAGTTAAAAAAAAAAAAAAAACACAACATTAATTCATACAGTCTGTGTTTTATATTGTCTAGATCTTTACCATGGGAAGGGTTTTTGTTTTGACAGGGTTAGGGTCTTTACTCTTGGCTACATTTGAAAAAAGAAAACGCAACATTAATTCATACAGTCTGTGTTTTATATTGTCTAGATATTTTTATATACAACATGGGAAGGGAGAAACGTAATAAAACATTTCTGTATGTCTTGCACAAATGGAAAACGGACAATAAAGTTGACTTTGACTTTGATGTCGACCTGATGCTTGCTGGATAGTTCCATGAGACCTTGTTGATTCCTACGAGAGCTGAAGTCAACATGATGTCGACAACAGCAGTGCTATCATCAGCACAATCACATGATAGCACTGCTTTATGTACTTCAGCACCATTGACAACAAAATCAGCTAGCAGAGGTGGAAAGAGCACTGAAATATAAAATTACCCAAGTAGAACTACTGTTACTTCTGTAGAATTGTACTGTATGTAGGAGTAGGGGAGAACGGGGATAGTTGTCACACTTTTTACATTGTGACAACCAACCCCATCATGGGGATTGGGGATGGTTGTCACACACTATGGGGTTGGTTGTCACCATGTGTTTTAATAGGGAAAATCTTAAAAAGAAGACAAGAAGGCAGAACTAAATTTGAAAGTTTAATTGCATTGACAAGTTGACAAATACATAACTTAATGCATCTTAACATGAACATAAACAGGAAACACATCTTTAGGCCATCCTATATAACAAAATAAGAACACAATAAATCAGCCTTTTGATTGATTGATTGAAAAGTTTATTAACAGATTGCAGAATGGGTACAGTACAGTACATCTCAATACATACAATTGTTAAGGGGATGCAGACCAGAGAAAGACTTTCGTCTTGTTTCCACCAGGGTCCCCCATTTTCAATTCATCATAACATATATGACATACATGACATACAGATAGACAGTACTGCTACATCTATACATTTATGACATATCAGATTTGCAAATACAGTACTGTTTGTGATACAAAAGTGTCCAGAAAAGGAGTGTATATACATTTGGCGTAGAAACTGTACATTGGAGGAGGTTGGTGGGGTGGGGTTGGGTGGGTTGGGTGAGGGCTGTACATTGGAGGTGGGGGGGGGGGGGGGGGGGGGGGGGGTTTGGGTAGGGGACACACACACATTTTACACTGTACATTGGAATGTTGACAAAGCCTTACTTGGTCATTTACTGTACAACTAGGTTAGGACATTTGTAGGGGCCAGTTTCGAATTGCAGTCTCACGTAGGTGTTTTTTGAGAGTGTTTTTGAAGGTGGGTAGTGATTCACATTCCTTTACAGCTTTAGGCAGGGCGTTCCACATTGATGTGGCATAATTGCGAAACGTGTTTAGTCCCTTGTTTGAGCCGAATCTGGGTTTTACATGATTTGTGGAGCTCCCTCTGGTGTTGTGATCGTGGTATTCACTGACCTTTGGGAAGTATGTTGACATGTACATGGGTACCTTGGTCGCGTAGTGTATCTTGTAGACCAGGCCCATTGCAAGTTGCTGTACTCTGTCGTCTACTCTAAGCCATCCTAGGTTGTCAAAGTGGGCAGGGGTGAGGTGGGTTCTAGGAGTCAGGTCAAGTAGTAGTCTGACTAGCTTGTTTTGAGATGTTTGTAATTTGTTTTTTAGTGCCTTTGAGGTGCTTTGGTACCATGAGGTGCAAGCATAGTCGTAGTACCCTTGAATGAGTGCTCCTGCTAGAGTCTTCAGGGTATTCTTGTTTACCAGAGAGGAGATCCGGTACAAGAATCGCGTTCGTTGGTTGACTTTTTTTATTACATTGGATGCCATTTTGTCACAGGAAAGATTAGCCTCTAGGATGGAACCCAGGTAGGTAATTTCATCTTTCCTTGTGACAATATTGTCACCCACTGTAACCGAGAAGTCGTCAGTCTTGCTGAGTTTGTTATTTGAACCGAAGAGAATGGACTCTGTTTTGCCCATGTGTAATGATAGTTTGTTGTCGGCGAGCCATATGCAGATTTTGCCTAGTTCCGAGCTGAGGGCTTTTTCAACCTGTAACTTGTTCTTGTCAGAGACCAGCAGGGCTGAGTCGTCCGCAAACAGGAACAAGTTGCAGTCACAAGCTGACGACATGTCATTTGCATAAATTAGGAATAGTAGCGGTCCTAGTATGCCTAACAATAATAGCCTACACAACATGTGACAACCAACCCCAAAGAAAATGTGACAACCAACCCCAACTGGAATGTCTTGATAGCATCAAGGCTAACAGCCATCTAACAACTAGTTAGCTAGCTAACAACAATATAAACTATACAGTAGCTATCCCTTCACACTAATTCACAATATCACAATAATTGTTTCATTAATTGTGTAAAAGCCTAGAAGAAAAATACTGAGGAGTGGAATATTTACAAATGGACATGAAAAACACAAAAAGTCCTCTCACCTCAAGTGCAGCTGTTTCACTCCAAAGATGACAATGTAGGTGAACTCTGACCCCAATTCTGGACATTTAAATACCAACATATGGGAGAGAGGACCCTCTGGTGGTGAAATATAATGAATGTGACAACCTACCCGTGTGACAACGTCCCCCGTTCTCCCCTACTTGTCTAGAAAAGTACTCAATTAAAGATAAATGAGAAGCACTCCTGAAAGTACTTAAAGGAACACGCCAACATTTTGGGAAATGAGCTTACAGCGCCGGTTAGGCTTTGGGAGAGGTGTTAGTTGGACAATGCCTAGGCTAACCGGCACTGTCTGCTTCCATTCATTGTGCTAAGCTAGGCTAACGTGCAGCCAGATAGCTTTCTACTGAACGCACAGAGAGGAAACTGGTATCTATCTTCTTGTCTCTCTCTGGAGAAGATGTTTTTTACTCTAAACAACCGATCTGATTGTACTTGGTAGGCTAGCCCTCTGACCACAAATAAAGTAAAAGTAGAAGTAGAAATATTCACAAAGTATTTTTTTGTTGGGGTTGGACAATAAACATTGGGGTACAGTACAACAAGAAAGTTGCAGTGAGGGGGCGGCTACGTGGTGCAGTGGGCAAGGCGCTCACCACGAATACTGGAGACGCTGGGTTCGCCTGTTCGCCTGTGCTTTCAGTTTAGCTGGTCGTCCGTACTAATACACATTGGCAGTATTAGGGGGTGGGAAACTGATGGGTGGGGATCGGGCGTTGTGGATAGCGACACCTACAGGTCGGTTGGTGCGCCTGTGCAGTAGAATCAGGAAGCGATGGGGGCGGCGCCCCTCCAAAGCGCAGACCCCTAACGCTGAAAGATCGCGCAGCGCAGGTGAAAAGATGCGACTGCTGTTACCTCGAGTATCGGAGGGGACTCGTGCTATGTATGACTTAGTCCACATTGCAGCCGGCTTGTGGGAGGCAAGAAACAGCGTTCGAGACAGGGGAGGGTTGAATTGGATGATACGAAATTGGGATGGGAGAAAAATAGAAAATGGGAGAAAAAGTGGATAAAAAAAAAAGAATATAGATATAGCTCTGCAAACATTGTGACGCACAGTGAAAATGCCTATCTTTTAAAGCGTGGCCCATTGACTACAAGGATGAAGATAATGGCTGGCGCTGAAAGTGTTAATGGAATGGGGGGGGGAAAGAAAGCCGATTCATTATGTCCGTAACCTCCAAAAACTACAAACTGTACTGTTACAAAGAACTACAAATTAGTTGAGAGGTGTTGGGTGAAAGAGCTCGGAATGTGTGATCACATATTCCAGGAAGTGCAATAGCTCAGTGAAATCATGAACATTTTAAAGATATCAAGACCTTAGTGAGTGATTGACCTGGAAATACGTATATGCAAAGGCCTTGCATTTTTCTTTTTTAATTTCCACCAAGCTGTATTTAATACTGGAATATGTCATGTCATCATAATGAAATCACACATGTTCCAACTCGCAAACCAAATAAATTCACAATTTGTAAGTCACTTTGGATAAAAGTGTGAGCTAAATGACAATGTGTAAATTTTTACACATATGTTGGTACATGTGTGAGATTATAGGCAAAATAAATCAGCTTTTTTTCTTTATAACAATGATCTTCTGACTTTTGATTGCAAAGTCTGACATTGACCCCCTTTTCAGGAGTTGACCTAGAGCCCACCAAGGTCATGCATATCAAGTTTGGTCAATGTCAGACCTTGCAATACACTGTAAGGCACTGTAAGGCTACTGTCCTCCCCCACTTCCAGTGATGAAGCTAAGCTATGCTAACGGAGCGTCTATTCCCAAAGCTAAAATGCACGCACAGAGACAAAAAAGGTATGCATCTTCTTGTCTAACTCCAGGGAAGATGTTAAATAAGCTAATTTAAAAAAAAAGTGGAGTTATCCTTTAAGGGACAACTTAATCAGGACAAAATTTAAACTTTACCATATAGGGCCCTTGAGATAATGAAACAAATACAATGCAAAACACAGGTCATTTTGGTTCTTAGGTGTGCCCACATCTATCTCAGGAAAGACACTTGAAATGTTTGCGGGGAGTAATAGGAAGCTGTGCGCTTCATTATTTTAGAAAACCTACAAGAAAACCGGCAGTGTTTTTTCCACTTTAAGAGAACTGGCTTATGACAAATACTGGACACGCACTAGAAGAAATACTTAAAATACGTTTTTTTTTATTTTTGACAGACTCTCATGATTTCTCACGTTGGGGATTTCAGCACATGTCATTGATACGCTTCATGGAGCTGAACCTCATCATGTTGCTCATTCCCTCCCTGAGGTTCCTGTACTCTCCGGGCCTGAGGTACATCATCCTTCCCTTGTAGCTGGGCTGCTCGAACATCAGCCAGTGGCCGTCCATCACGTTGCAGGACTGGCAGTCGGACATGCGGAAACGATCCATCATGTTGTCACAGTCGTCCATCAGCTCGTGCATCTGGCCACCGAAGTTCTCCTTCTCGTAGATCCTCATCCTGAACTGTCCCCGGTGCTGTTGGACGGAAAAAACAAGGCCAAGAAAAATGATGAGGAAGATTCTCTTTAGAGTGGCAAGTAGTGCATTTAACACAATCAGTTATGAGACTCGCCACAGGATTTTCAAAATAAGAGTATCGATATGAATCGATCTTATTACATCGCATCGATCCGATTCGATCGTTGATAATTACATCGATGTATCGATCTGGATCGATGTATCGTCCCACCCCTAGTGGCAAGTCAGTTTGACAGTTACAGAGAGTTCATGAAGTGATGTAGATAAAAAGAATAGCTATCCCTATATTACAATCCTTATCTCTATTCCTTCATCTACATCATTTCATTGAGCCGTCATGAACACAACGCAAGAATTCAGTGTCCTCTCAAGACATCACGGGGGAGAAGATATTCAAACTCATTAACTCTCAATAACTGTCAAGCGAAATGAATGTGTGCAAAGCCGTTTAGAGGCTTGGGATATGTGTGTGAGATTATGTGCACAATAAATGGTTGTTATTTATTGGTGAAGTGCCCCTTTAATAGTTCACTCCCCTTCGTATTTATTTCCTCTTTTATGAGACAGTAGGGGACAGTGTGTAGAGGAGACACAGGAGAGAAGGCTGGATCTTATTCCAGGCTGTTGCTCTAGTCTAGACGAGAGGCAGGGGTTCCGATGACCACACCATCTCCGGGCCGAGAGTGACCCTTAGAAGCCAAGTTTACGTACGAAACTGCTGCTTCCCCTTTGAGATAGGTCAATTAATTAGATTAGTTGTTTGGAGAAGGAGAAGATTACCTCTACAATAGCTTGTTATAAACGCTTGAATATTGTTTGTAATCTCGCCCACAGATCCAAAATAGAATCGTAGAGGATGCTTGGTAAGGATGGTGGGAGGATATAGGTGCACCACAGCCAAACAGATCATTTTGAGGTTCAAAGAGTGCTCCAGGGATCTAGTCTTTCCTCTTGTAACACTTTATGTATTCAATATTAAAGATATATCATACTCTATTTCGATTTTTCAGGGGTTAGAAAAAAAAAAAAAAAAAGTTTAACTAAAAAGTTTGTCTATGGGAAGTGAATTGGAAGTTGTGATTGGAGGATCAATTAAAGATTTGAGATAGGTGAGATGAGATAGATAGATAGGTCAACGAAGGCGCGGTCTCACCATGGGGATCATGCGGCAGGAGCGCATGCTGTCCATCATGGTCATGCCCATCATGCCCTGGCCGGACATGCTGCCCATGCGCTGGACGTCGGAGTACTCTCCCCTCCTCAGGAACATCTGGTTGCCCTGGAAGTTGGTGCGGTCGTAGACCACGAAGCAGCCGTTCTCCACCCTGCAGGAGTTGCAGCGGCTCAGGTGCATGTTGACGTCGGAGCAGTCGCTGCTGCAGTCGTAGGAACGACCCTGGAAGTTCCTGTCCTCGTAGAAGATGATCTAGAGGGACAACAAGAGGACAATATTGTGATCCCCGGAGCTTGAGAACAGTTCAGCCACCTGGGCCTTTGTCTGAAGTGGCCGATACTGTAGAACACACTGTGACTGGATTTGTTTTGAATGTCTAAACGGTTTGTAAACCCATTGTCAACATAAATGGTAAATGGCTGCATTTATATAGCAGCTTTTATCCAAAGCGCTGTACAATTTGTTCCTCACATTTTACCCATTCACTCACACATTCACACACCGATGGCAGGGGCGACCGTGCAAGGTGCCGACCTGCTCATCGGGAGCAATTAGGGGTTAAGTGTCTTGCTCAAGGACACTTCGACACGCTGCCCGGGAGGAGCGGGAATCGAACCGGGAACCTCCGGATTACCAGACGACTGCTATACCTCCTGAGCCAACATGCTATTGTCTTTGGAAAATGCATAATTTCAGCATTTTACAGATTTTTAACCACATTGACAAATGCTATAATTAATGGCTGTGCATATTGCATGTGAAATATGAAAAAAAAATATATATATATATATATTTTTTTTTTTACAGATACAGACTACAGATACTTTACAAAAAAAAGATATATTACCTTGCCCATGATGACGGTTTGGGATGGCTTGTTGCAGATGACCAAGTGGTACAGTCCATGCCAACCCGGTGTCTCTTTTATAATGACCCTCACCCCGCGGCCACCTTGTTTACATTCGTGTGAAACGCCATGAGTCATCACGAGGCCCTGCATTCATATTCAATGGACCTCAATAGTTATTATTGTTCAGTTGAATGCTGTTTTGTGGGGTTATATTGCCCCTCCCCTGCAATTAGGGGAGGGGCTTCCACCCACCCGCTGACCTCCAGGTCACACGCCAGAATAGGATTCATATTCCTCACATTATGTTTTCAAACATCAAGCCGTAGGAATGGAAGTGCACCCCAATCAGTTAATATAAAATCCCCCAAAAACATTGAAATCCACTGTGTTTATCGCAGTGATTTCCAGAACAACATTTTCTCCCATTGTCGTTCAGTCCGGTCCAGTCGCTCTGCATTCATGCCTGTGAGAGAAAGGATTATGCAACAAGTCGGGTACGGGGAAAGGTGTGGACTGGACTGGTGGGAAGTAAACACAGACCCATATTGTATCCTACAATAACTGTAGTGCAAATTGTGACATGCCACAAAGTGTGCCACAATATAGAATGATGACACAAAGGTTTGGGTACAATGCATACGGGGATACTATGGCTGTCCAATGTATAAAAGGGGCAAAGGGTCCGTGTTGAGGCATTACATCTGAAATTAGTCCACAAACATCATGACCATGGGCAGGGTAAGTGCAACTTTCATACTGTAGGAATTCTTAAAAAAAACATCAAAGGCATGACAATATTGAAAATGTATTAGAAAAGACCCCAACCACAAACTGTTTCAGCTGATAAGATAAGATATTCCTTTATCGATCCCCTTGGGGAGATTTAGGCATCGTAGCAACATGGGGTAGGGGGGAGGGGAGGTACAGGTAGTAGGAGACACGATACAGGTCATAGAATTATAGTGCAGTGGAGAAGTAAGAATAAAAATAGAATAGAAATAGGCAGTGTAAACAATATAATTAACTCTTATGATAAGATAAGATATTCCTTTGAAATGTGGGCGTCATAGCAGCATGGGGGAGAGGGGAGGGGAGGCACAGGTATGGGCAGGGTAATAGTAGAAAGACACAAGTATATAGGCAATAAAATTAGAAGGGAATATAAGAATATGAGAATAAGAATACAAAGAAACAGTGTAAACAATATAATTAACTCTGAATAAAAAAAATATGAGAAAGTAACCCGCCGCATCCACGCTGTGATTATTACACTGTGATTATTGTATTGTAAATTTGTGCTATTTTATTGTTGCTTATGCTGCTATTTTTATAGTATTGTTATGGCTTTCTTTTTTGTTTATGGCTATTTCATTGATGTTGGATCTAAAAGTCAACTAAAAGTGCGCTTCACTTAGATCAAAATCAAAATGCATGAACATACACGATAGCGTTGTCATCAGTAGCAGTATGGATGCCCTAGGCTCATGAAGAACCTCCTATTTAATCTCTGGAATGTCACTGACGACGCGTGGCTCTTTTTTTGCAGATCATCTTCTACGAGGACAAGAACTTCCAGGGTCGCTCCTATGAGACCAGCAGCGACTGCTCCGAGCTCACCTCCTACCTGAGCAAGTGCAACTCCTGCAAGGTGGAGAGCGGCTGCTTCATGGTCTACGAGAGGCCCAACTACATGGGCCACCAGATGCTGGTGAGGAGGGGAGAGTACCCCGACAACCAGCGCATGATGGGAATGACCATGGGCGACTGCGTCCGTTCCTGCCGCATGATCCCCATGGTAAGAGATACCCCAAGTCTCAGTTTCACTGCCCTAATGTCTTAATGAACTTCGGCTCAGCTTCTTCCCCCAGGCCATCAGAGTCTTGAACACTGAACTCTCCACACACATGAGCACACACACAACACACATACTATACTGTATACGCTCACACACTAACAGACACTTTAGCACGAACACACACATGCTTGCAGCTAAGGAGATTTTATCAACCAGCCCTGATTGCCTTTTTTAGTAAAGGGACTATAGTAGGCATCATAGGATTCAAACACAACCGCGATTGTTAACACGGTGATGTCCATTTTCCTCCTTACAGCACAGAGGACAGTTCAGGATGAAGATCTACGAGAAGGAGAACTTCGGAGGACAGTCCCACGAGCTGATGGACGACTGTGACAACATGATGGATCGTTTCCGTATGTCCGACTGCCAGTCCTGCAACGTGATGGACGGCCACTGGATGATGTACGAGCAGCCCAGCTACAGGGGAAGGATGATGTACCTCAGGCCCGGAGAGTACAGGAACCTCAGGGAGGGAATGAGCAACATGATGAGGTTCAGCTCCATGAAGCGTATCATGGATTCCTGTTAATCGTTGAAACTGTAGTTAGATAAATAAAGTAGTTTTTTCCCCAATTTGACCTTCTCTGATGACTGCTGTTCTTTGAGTGCAAAATAAATACTTTACAAATCACATCATACTGATTTACACACAGGACACACAGGACAGCATTGGATCGAATTCTTAAATACAGGTGTGGTATCCTGACGTAATGGTTTCACCCATAAGTTGGTTTAGCCCAGACTCTTGATAATGACGTCAGATACGGTACCTGTCAGTTCATGTATGCAACCCCCAAATGGAAGTAAACAAACCTTCAGCTATAATGTCATTGTGTGGACATTCAGTTATTTCTGCCTGACACTAAGAGTGACAGGCAGAATAGAAACATTACAACAGGAAGGCAATTTACTCTATGTAAATACAACAAAACTGGCCACCATATAGTAGCAAACAAAATAGTGTGTACATATGTACTGTACATTTAAAATACTATGGTAACTATTAAGTAACCATGACACAATGGATCTAATTAAAGGTGATAGATAACATTCAGCAAATGAGAGTGAATGAGATTCCGGTTTGAGAAATCATCGGTAAGAGAAAACAGTGAGCAGCTGATCAGTAAACAGATTTCACCATTGAAATCCTTGCTAATTGTATGTGAGAGCCAGCTAGTGTTTCAGTCACTCAGTGGCGTTGTGAGAAATCATGATGTGCAGGGTCTGAGAAATCATAAAAGATATGTGACATGCAGACTTCCAGTTGGACAGACCGAAGTAAACACAATATTAATGATATTTTTTTTTATCAACAATCATAATGTTTTTTGTGGGGGGAAAGCAATACTTTTATTCCACACCTTTCTAAAATCTCAATTTCAGCAGCAACAAGCGTGGGGAGATGTATGAAGGGTTGTGCAAGATGGAAGGTTCCATGCGTAATCTGGCTGACAGTCTCTGTCCCTTCCCAAATATCTCCTAACGTCCCTCAAGCTGGATTTTGGAGCATTGTTGGTGTTTACTAAATAAACTGTAGCTACAGAACATTTATCTCAGTCTATTTCGTAATCATGAAGATATGACCCACATTTGCTCCATTGCGCCTGGTCAATCTCTCGCTCACGCCTCCTGAAGCTGTCTGTCTCAGTGAAGCTGTCTGTCTCAGTGAAGCTGTCGTCTGTCTCAGTGTAGCTGTCGTCTGTCTCAGTAAAGCTGCGTCTGTCTCAGTGAAGCAACATGAAACACATTAACAATATGGTGGCTAAGATGAGCTGTGGAACTTCAATGATCAGAAGGTGTAGAAATCTGTTGACTAATGGTACAGCAAAGCTTGTACTACAATCTTTGATCTTATCCAGCCTGGACTACTGTCCTACTATATGGTCTAACGCCTCTAGGCTTGATCTGAACAAACTCCAGCTCGCTCAGAACAGGGCGACACGTCTCGCTCTGCGCTGCTCTGTGAGGAGTAGTGTTGGTGGGATGCATGCCGCGCTGACCTGGATGACAGTGGAACAGAGGATGGCATGAAGCCTGGTAACTTTTTTGTTTAATATCTGTAATACTGGGAAACCAGAGGGTTTGCACTCACAACTGTACCCAACTAATATGAGACATGGATATAACACAAGGCAAGCATTAGATTCATGCTTTACTTTACCTCTACCAAAAACAAATACTCTGAAAAAGACGGTAATGTATAGAGCAGTTGCTTATTGAAATAATATACAGAGAAATATAACTATGGTAAGGAACAAATTTATGTTGAATAATGAGTTACGTTTTGGTCATTGACTTATTATGGAAATTAGTATGGAAATATAAAGGTGATCAGTGACTTGAGAAAAGTTATGCTAAATTAAATGATTTTGATCTGTTTTGTTCTTATGGACTGACTGTAATTTGTATTTTATTTTTGGAAAATTGTGATATCTGACTTATGAATATTGAGTGAGCTTTGATTTACTGTTTTGTTTGTTGTGATGTTTTCTCGTGAGTACTTCAATGTTTGTGGTTTTATATATATATATATTTTTTAAATTGTGTGTTTGTATTTTTTATGTTTGGACCCCAGGAAGAGTAGTCTCACTTTGGTGTAGACTAATGGGGATCCACAATAAAACAACAAAACAACAAAACAACGAAGCTGCATCTGTCTCAGTGAAGCTGTCTGTCTCAGTGAAGCTGCGTCTGTCATTTTGTATGCATTTGTGTGACCTGTCGCAAGATAAACCCGGTCAAGATGCGTCTTCGGTTACCCTCATCAATGAGGGCACACCCTATTTCACGTATCACGTCTTCCAGATCTAATTGAGCAGCAGTGCACCTGTCTTCAATTAAGGTGTTGTGGTATTTAATCTCTTCCACTGTGATCATTCATGGTCTCATTCCTTTTGAGACGGAGAAGGTTAAGCGTTGTTCTGCTGTTTCTGGATATTTTACAGTGATCTTGTTCATCAAACCCTGCTGCTATGGGGAAAGAGAAAACTCACATCAACGTGGTGATAATCGGCCACGTCGACAGCGGCAAGTCCACCACCACGGGACACCTCGTCTACAAGTGTGGCGGCGTCGACCCGAGAACTATCGAGAAGTTCAAGAAGGCTGCGTCTGAGGTATGGCATGACTATTCAACCATTGTGCTTTTGGGGGGGGGGGGGGGGGGGTAGTCGTCCATGTACTGTTTGCATTTTTTAAATCAATCCAAATCACTTGTGAATGTGATATCACAAGAAGGCACTTGGCCTCTACGTTTGTTTATTTATTTGATCAGGGACATTGCATATCAAGTTATACATTTATAAATGTATATTTTGTGAGCAGGGTTGCTACCAGTCCCTGGGCTAGATGTTTTTCCTCGGAAAATATAAAACTAGCTTTTATGGATAACTGGCAGAAATGAGGGCTGTGGCAAATGCTGGTCAAATGTGCTATTTGGTCCAAGGAGTAAATTAGTATTTAGCTAGTTCATAATGGAAATGTGTCATTGTAAATTGCAATGCCTCATGAAGGCTGTGTGGCTGTTTTCTTTTTTTTCCAAACTAGCCTAATACATTTTCAACTTGAGTGCCTTGAATTATTAAAAAAAAAAATATTGGCTTCTATATCAATCTTATGTTTTTGGTTCTACAGATGGGGAAGAGTTCCTTCAAGTATGCCTGGGTCTTGGACAAGTTGAAAGCTGAGCGAGAACGAGGGATCACCATTGACATTTCATTGCTGAAATTCAACACTCACAAATACAGCATCACCATAATTGACGCTCCAGGCCACCGTGATTTCATCAAAAACATGATAACGGGCACATCACAGGTAAGTGGCCTTCACAGGGCTGATGGCAACGTTGGGCCCACTCTGTGTATTTATGCCCTTTCACTATTTATGAATGGTATGATGTTTGTATATTCTGTCGGCCTTGACAGTAATTTGTGCTAATGTTATACCTTAAGGAACACACAAACGCTACGGGAAATGCGCTTACCATCTTCTCCAAAGACCAACAAGATGGATGCAAATTTCCTCTGTGCGGTCGGTAGAGAAGGATATCGTTCTGCAAGGTAGCCTAGCTTGGCACAAACGATGAATGGATGGGGACCACTAGCCTAGCTGTTGACAAACATCTCTCCTGGAGTTTTAAGCTAGGCTAGTGGTCCGTATTTGCTTTCGTTTGTGCTAGCTTGCAATCAGATAGCTCTACTGAACACACAGAGGAAATTGGTATCCATCTTGTCTGACTCTGGAGAACGGTAAGTACATTTCCCAAAATGATAAGTCTTCCTTAATTGAAGCCCCACTACATTATAAATTCCTTTCCAGGCTGATGCTGCTCTCCTGGTGGTCTCTGCAGCCAAAGGGGAGTTTGAAGCTGGCATTTCCAGGAAGGGTCAGACTAGAGAACATGCCTTGCTGGCTTACACTCTTGGTGTCAAGCAAATTATCGTCTGTGTTAATAAGATGGACGTGACTGAACCACCGTACAGCCAGCCACGTTTTGATGAAGTGGTGAAAAGCGTTAGCATGTTCCTTAAGAAGATCGGCTACGACCCCACCGCTGTCCCTTTTGTCCCCATCTCTGGCTGGACCGGGGAGAACATGATCACCGCAACTCAAAAGGTATGTTTTGACAACATGGGGAACATGTATTTTCTTGTATCACTTGCAGCATCCTGACTATTTTGTCTTGGCCGATGTCTTGGTTCAAAGGCTGGAAAGTGAGGCGCAGGGATGGTAATGAAGGCGGCAGGACTCTGCTGGAAGTCCTAGACTCCATCCGCCCTCCGGTGCGCAACGTCAACAAGCCACTACGTCTCCCTCTGCAGGACGTCTACAAGATTGGAGGTCAGCTGTTCTCTTTATGGCTTGACCAGTCCCTCGCCTTACTAAAGCACCTCACCTGTTCTAAATTGTACAGAGTCTCATAATCTCCTTCAGATTCACAGCAGGGGAATTATAATGAGCACGCTTGGCAGTGTTTGCAGTTTGGAATGATTTTTCTTGTAAGATACATCTTCAGATTGGTATACTTGTGTGGCTGACTTGATGCCCCTTCTGTTCAACTCTGCAGGGGTTGGGACTGTGCCAGTGGGCAAAATTGAGACTGGCATCCTTAAACCTGGTATGACGCTGACGTTCTCCCCCGCCAAGCTTACTGCTGAGGTCAAGTCTATAGAGATGCACCACCAGGGGCTGCAGACTGCTCTGCCGGGACACAACGTGGGCTTCAACATTAAGAACGTGTCCGTGAAGAACCTGCGGCGTGGGGATGTGGGGGGCAACGCCCAGCAAGATCCTCCCTCTGATGTCAACAGCTTTGTGGCTCAGGTTGGTTTAACGGGTTTGGCTCGTTTGGGTTTGGTCACTGCCGACATCCTGACTGAAGGCTACTGTTACATTTTCATCATTGCTGTCTCCCATTAGGTCATCATTCTGAACCATCCAGGTAAGATCAAGGCTGGCTACTCTCCTGTCCTTGATTGCCACACCACCCACGTGTCCTGTTGCTTTGCTGAGCTGAGGGAGAAGCTTGACCGCCGCTCTGGGAAGAAACTGGAGGACTCCCCACAGACGCTGGTGTCTGGCGATGCGGCTACTGTAAAACTGGTCCCCATCAGGCCCCTCTGCGTGGAGAGCTTCTTCACATATCCTCCCCTAGGTATAGTATCTTATAGTCCTTGGTTTTCTACATGAGATGTACAGTATGTATTTGCTAAACTGCTTTTTGCAGCCTCACTGGGACAACTTGTATTTACTTAAGCTCCAACTAGATCGAACATTGTCTCAATTAAGCATGTCACTCTTGGTTTGGCACATGTCTACACTGTATACTGCTGTTGTATCATTCAAACTGTAGGCTGGCTTGATGAGACATGTTGGTTCTCCTTTCCTCAGGACGGTTTGCTGTGAGGGACTTGAAGCGGACTGTTGTGGTGGGTGTCATAAAATCGGTGGAGAATGACAAGGGATTGAAGAAACCTGAGAAGGGTCCACTCTGTAAATTTTATTTAAGTCGGTCTGGTAATGAGAGTTTTGTTTAACAGTGTCCTGGTATGAAGGAATTTCCTTTTTCAGATTTTCTGTATAATTTTAATGTTCATTTTATGTTGTATCTGTCAAATTAAGCTGCTTGAATTGAAGGACTAGAACTGAATGAAATGGAAAAGTAAAGCTTCTGATTGAAATAAACAAGCTTTCAAAGTATTTTGTATCTTGTGTGGCTGCTTGCTTTCTGAATGGTTGTATTTGACAACCTGGAACAACTTCAAGTGTTTACACTCTTGGCCTAATGGCTAATTCCTTGTGCTGGTGTCTTTTTGGATGTGGTGGGCGTTTCTGGCAGGTGCTTGGTTTGGCTGGTTCCCGTCTGTCAACTCGCTGAACTCTACGACAATGACCATAGCATAGGAACTCTGCCGATACCATCTACTGGCTTCACTGCCTTACACTATCACAACGACCTACCTCATCCTATAGCAGTTGAATCATCACATTAGGCTCGATGCATCGTTACACCCCTATCTATACATCCCATAGCTACTACTTAGTTATACCACTGGCCAGGGGCGGACCTTCCTACAGGCGATATAGGCGGTCGCCTAGAGCGCCACCGAGAGGGGGGCGCCAAAATTTTTTTTTTTATTTTTATTTTATTTTTTGTGGTTTATGTATTCAGTGGTGAATCTCGCCTAGGGCGCCAAATGTGCTAGGTCCGCCCCTGCCACTGGCCACCATTGCTTTAGCTTTGTTAAGTATATACTTACTGTTAACGTGTGCTCTGGTTGGATGCCAATGTTCATACTGTACGATGACTAATTGGAATCTAATCGAGGTACAGTAAGGTGTTGAACTAAGAGTCACAAGGTCTGCACACTTGGAACTACATAAAACACCAGTTTAATTAGTTGCTTCTGTGAACCCTATTTGGCAGTCATCTGACTTATACATATAGCATATAGGTGACACTCATCTGACTCATACAAAGTCGTAGCAGTCATCTGACTTGCATATAGGTGACTCATACATGTAGTCCTAGCAGTCATCTGACTTATATAGGTGTGACACTCATCTGACTCATACATATAGTCATAGCAGTCATGTCTATATGGAATTAATTACTTAATCAATCCATCTATATTTTAATTTTAAACTATGATTTATGTTATGTATTTTATTCCATGTAATGTCCTCTTTTATATGGACCCTGAGTGAGTCCATAATAAGGTTGATTGATTATTTGATTGTGATGACACTGGTGAATCCTCCTCACCTAATCGGTGTTATGAGGTACTCTGGGAAACTGGTAAATTCGTTTGCCACTTCTCATTGTATCGCTTAGAAAAGATCACAAAGCAACATGTCATGAATCACATTTTCTAAAGGAATTGAGTTAAGATATTCTTCAGAGCTCCATGTCAACCTCAATATGTTTCTTCCAAATGTGTGCACAGTAAGTGAGCTAATTGGTCTTCAAATGATTACCTAAAATAACATCTGCACACTATCGTCTTGTATAGATGAATTGGTCCTGATCAATTTACAGGTTGAGTTTACCAGAACCATCCGCACCATAAACTCTGGGGCACACTGCAGACATGCCACATTCACATGGTCCTCGGAGGTTCTGAGTTCACAAATCTTGTGATGTTTTTCATCCAACCTGCAAGCATTTGTGAATCAAAGTCGCCAAGTCTAATATAAGATTCTAGAAAGATTCTAAACAATATTAAAATGGCCTAAAAGATGTAGGAAGAAGCCTATACTTTTATACCTACCCTTCATAAACATATCTATTTCCTTTGAAAATATTTTCTTGCCTCAATGACTATCGCCCTGTAGCTCTCACCTCCATAGCCATGAAGTGCTTTGAGAAGCTAGTGACGGGCTACATATGTTCCTCCCTCCCCAACACCCTGGACCCCCTGCAATTTGCATATCGCCCAACAGGTCCACGGAGGACACCATAGCCCATGTGCTGCACACAGCAGCATCACACCTGGACAAGAGGCAGGGGAACTATGTGAGAATGCTATTCATTGACTACAGCTCAGCATTTAATACCATAGTCACCTCCGAGCTCGTCGTCAAGCTCAGAGACCTGGGCTTGAACTACGACCCCTGCCAGTGGGTCTTGGACTTCCACTAAGTGGTGAGAGCCGGTAACTGCACCTCCTCATCCATCACTCTCAACACAGGTGCCCCCCAGGGCTGTGTTCTGAGCTCCCTCCTCTACTCGCTTTACACGCATGACTGTGTGGCAAAGCACAACAGCAACACAATCATTAAGTTTGCTGACGACACAGCTGTGGTGGGCCTGATCTCTGCAAACGACGAGAACTGATTGAGATCTTTAGGAGGTCGGGGGCTAGGGACTACAACCCCTCAGCATCTACGGGGCACCGGTCGAGAGAGTGAACAGTTTCAAGTACCTCGAAGTCTACATAACCGAGGACTTGACATGGACCACACACATAGACAGTATAGTGAAGAAGGCACGGCAGCACCTCTACTTCCTTAGGTTCAAACTGAGTCAGAAGATCCTTAAGAACTTCTACGCATGCACAATAGAGAGCATCCTGACTGGCACCATCACCTCCTGGTTTGGGAATAGCACCGCACATGACTACAGAATTAAGTACCTGACACAAACTTGGGTAACGATTTTAATTATAAAAACTATAATCAGTTTCTGGAGGTTTAAATTGCTGGGGTCAAATTGACCCCATGCAAGGAACACATGTTACTTAGATTTAAGGGTTAAATAAATTGAGGATTGAGCCCCTAGGTTCATACTAGTCTGAGATGTTTAATATAATGATTTTATGTATTCAAGGTGCATGATTGAAAATATATATTATTTTGTGTTTTTTCATGGTTACACCACTTTACATTTACAGGCACTCAATTCCCTCAACACCGCCAACCCATCCACAGGATCCAGCTCTCACAAGATGCCCATGCCACCCTTAGGCTCCCGCCACAGGATCCAGCTCTCACAAGATGCCCATGCCACCCTTAGGCTCCCGCCACAGGATCCCGCTCTCACAAGATGCCCATGCCACCCTTAGGCTCCCACCACAGGATCCCGCTCTCACAAGATGCCCATGCCACCCTTAGGCTCCTGCCACAGGATCCAGCTCTCACAAGATGCCCAGCCACCCTTAGGCTCCCGCCTGAGCAGTTGCAGCCTGGTCTTCGGTCTGGGAACGAGCATCACCAATGCAGATGCCATCATCACTGGCAGTGGCACCAAGCTGCCAGTGCCAAGTGGTCACCAGATATTGCGGTGCATGATGTACAACTGCAACATGCAACTGCATGCCAAGCGACCAGGTTTTCAAGTTTCAAGTTTCTTTAATAGTTGTCATACAGAAGTACAGAATACTTTTATACAAAATGCGTCTTACTGTTACGCTCCAGAGACTGTGCAAGACAAGATAAGTATGAAATAAAATAACATAGTATAGCATGTAAATTAGAAGTAAAAAAATTAGGTCACAGTGTTCAGTATAGACATATGTACAATGTTCGATGCAGAATAGACATAACTGAGTTACCATATAATATACAATACTGTGCAGTGTACTAATACAATACTATATAGTGCAAGGCAGAAATGGGATGAGGTGCAATTTAGGTACAATTTACAGTGGGTGTACGAGTTGTAGTGCAAATCCTTTATCAATAAATATAAAGTGTGTTTGTGTGGTTTAAGTGAGTGTGTGCGTGTGGGTGTGTGTGCTGTGTGCATTTGATGGTTGTTGCATAGTGTTTATTGTTCGTTTAGCAGCCTGATGGCCTGGGGATAGAAGCTTCTTCTGAGTCTTTCTGTGCTCGCCTTAAGACTCCGGTATCGCTTGCCTGACCGCAGCAGTTCAAAGAGGCAGTTGTTCGGGTGGCTCGAGTCCTTAATAATTCTCTTAGCCTTCCCCCTGCACCGCTTGTTGTAAATGTTCTGGAGGGTGGGAAGCCCCCCTCCAATTGTGCGTTCGGCTGAACGTGTCACTCTTTGTAGTCTGCTACGGTCTTGTGCAGTGCTATTCCCAAACCAGGAGGTGATGTTGCCAGTCAGGATGCTCTCTATTGTACATGAGTAGAAGTTCCTAAGGATCTTCTGACTGACTTGGAACTTCCTTAGGCGCCTGAGGAAGTAGAGGCGTTGTCGTGCCTTCTTCACAACACTGTCAATGTGTGTGGTCCATGTCAAGTCCTCGGATATGTGGGCTCCAAGGTACTTGAAACTGTTCACTCTCTCAACCGGTGCCCCGTCGATGCTGAGGGGGCTGTAGTCCTTGACCCCCGACCTCCTGAAGTCCACAATCATCTCTTTTGTTTTGCTGACGTTCAGGGAGAGGCAGTTCTCCTGACACCACTGTGACAGATTCTCTACCTCTTCCAGGTAGGCCCTCTCGTCGTTGGCAGAGATCGAACGGAGCTTTGTCACGGTTCGAGGCGGCTAAAGTAGTTTATGGAAAGACCAATATCCCAATGGTGAGCAAGATGGTGGCGCTTCTCGGCGCTAACAACAAGCTGCGGAACATTGCGTCGGCCAGGCGCTCCAGTGAGGCTACAGCTTGACTGGTGGATGCAATGGAGAACAGGCTGGATGCCACATTCCCGCTGTAATCTCGAAAACACAGATGAGCTGTTCCGAGCTGATCCCATTTCAGATGGGTGTGGTGAATGTACGTGCCATCAATGTTGTGAATGACCGCCCAGAGTGCGGCGGCAGCAGCCAGGAGCACCTGCAAAATGTGCTGCAGGCAGTTGAGCATGACCGCTCAAAACAGCCGAATCTTCGCCACTGCTGCAAGCGCAAGCTGGACCAGGGACTCTAGGACTCTAGGATACTTGAGAAGACATGTTTGAAAAACGATTTCCATGTTGATCTCAAATAAATAAATGTTCTCATGTTCTTGCTTATTTTTAGAAATTGGCTTGACATGTTGTCTATAGGAAAACACCCAAAAAGGCACATTTTCGTATTTTTCACGTGTTGTGTTTCACCTTTAACTTTCAATACATTTTCCCCAAACCTTGCAAATTAGCACCTTGCATGATTGCCTCCACCGTTTGTCTATGTCTAACGAAATTGACACTTACAAGTTGATGAGACTGGTTGCCGGTTCTCATGGTTCCTCGAGTTTGCTTTAAACTAGGAAAAAATGCTTTTTCCTTCTAATGCTTCCAACATCTGGAATGCCCTCAAACTGACTCTGAAGCCGAATGTTCTTCCTTTTGCTCCATTTAAAAGTATGATCTCCGGGTTCTTATCTGCCACCTGTATTGATCACACCTGCTGCACATATTGATCATATACCAATGCTAAGGAGTTGTGATCAAAGTCAGTATCTGCTCCTGTTGGCTTCAGTGATCATAATGTTATAAGCTATAATATTAAGGTTCTACACAGTGGCGGCTGGTCCATAGAGGGCGCTAGGGTGCCGCCCCCCCTGGTGGAAAGTGGTTTTGGATTTTTCTATTATAGTAGATTTCGACCGCTATTAATATAATAATTTCTTTTTAATAAATAATAACTCATTTTAAGTAGGTTTGTATTTAAAATGCACAATTACGTATAATATATATCAAATATAAATCATTGTGCTTCCTGTTCATCCCCTCTCTCTTCTGGGGTGCTAGAAACATCGCCCCACTGACTGGGCGTCAGTGCACAACGCAGCCAATTGAAAAATGCACATGGCAACATAAATGCACCTAGCAACTAAATTTAGCCAATCAGTGTCTTCAAATATGATGCCTAAAAGGCGATTAATTTAGCGCCCCAAGCAGAGTCATTGGTGTGTTAGGGGGTGCGGACTAACGTGATGACGACAATGATGAGCGCAGGGACTCAAGAGACAGGATTAAAGCTGCCCCCAAATTCAATAATATCTGTTCTCCAAAAGCCATTTTAAAGGAGAAATTTGGTGGAGAAAATACAAATAAAAGACCTTGGCGCAGACATCACGTCAACCAGGAAATAACTTGACGCTAATAGTTGTCATCGGAAATTGATAATAATCACAAGATACATTCAGACAGTGTTGGATCTAACAAAATGGATTTATGGATACATTTATGGAAAGTTCAAGCCCGGACCACAAAGCTTCTCAAAGGGTTAGGGCGACACGCGACAGCTCTTCCAGTTCTACTGGCAGCAAGAAAAGTGATTCTCAGCCTCTGCCTTATATGTGAAAATGTAATTGTACGGGTACAGGTTGTCTTTTCCATTTATTTTCTCCTCCGAGTGCTTCGTTTACATGTTAAAATCACAATGATTTTCTTCTGGGGGACAATGCCCACAAACCTACAGGTTCGCAACATGTCACCTTTTCACCCCTTATCAGTTTGCAGGTCTGATTATATACTGTAGTTACTGAAACTGATTGAATATGGCACCGCCACACCTAGAATAATTTTCACCACTGGTTCTTGAGTTGAGAACCTCAGTCGTAAAGAAGTCGAAGCAGCGCCTCTACCACCTGAGACAGTTAAGGAAGTTCCGAGTATCGGGGAAGATACTCCAGTCCTTCTACTCCGGAGCTGTAGAGAGCATCTTGACTGGTAACATCACTGCCTAGTATGGAAACAGCACAGCACAGGACAAGAAGGCCCTACAGAGAGTGGTGCACTCAGCTGAGCGTGCTACGTGTATTGCACTACCACCCCTGCAGGTCCTATACAACAAAGAGGTGCAAATCCAGAGCCTGCAGAATAATGAAAGACCCTCACCACCCCAACAACAGCCTGTTCAAGCTGCTGCTGTCAGGCAAACGCCTGCGAACACCAGCAACTAGGACAGAGAGACTTCGGCTCAGCTTCTTCCCCCAGGCCATCAGAGTCTTGAACACTGAACTCTCCACACACACTAGCATGAACACACAAACACATGCTGCATGCATACGCTCACTCAACGGTCACTTTACACCTGAAAGGCACGTTAAAAACAAGAACGGGAGTGGTTCTTGTATAGTAAACAGATGGATATAGCAAGCTAGCATTAAGACACATAATATAACTAGATAGTATAGCATTGTATAGTAGTGTACATAAGACCCAGTGCCTCATCTGTAGCCAACAGTGTAGTGCACTATCGCAGGACCTTAGCATGTAAACTTTATGTACATACCAGTTATGTCTTATTCTCATCCTATTCTTATTGTATTATTGCACTCGTTGCGGGCAAGAACCCCCGCATTTCACTGTATACTGTGAATAAAACTCTTGACTTGAGTTGGTAAAGTAATGTTATAGTTAAAAAATCTGCTCCTATTGTCCTACAGTTCAGTAGGGAAGTTACTTTAGAGTCAAAACTCATCTACAAATAAGCTAGCAACCACTCTTCCCAGAATGATTCCTCCAGCAAGAAACACCATCATTCTATGTAAGGCAGAGATGCACAGCACACTGATCGAATTTGATGAATCTGCTCATACATCTGTAAAGACATTGAAACAAACAATACCTTTGACTCAGAATTTAAATCTTTACAGCAGTATAGTTTACTTCAGAAGTATGACATGGAAGTGAAGGAGCCTGAAACCTGGAAGTGGAACAGATGACTGCAAGATTGCAGATAGTAAAACTTGTAAATGTAAAGCCACAAATGCTTGTTTCTCTACTTGTTTGAACTTCAAAGCACCAAATGAATTACAAGACCCAAGAATATAATTTCTCTTCACTTTTATTTCTCTCCATAACAAATAGCAGAAACCACTGAAATTTGCCTGAGTAGTGGTCGTTGGGTGGACATGGCCATGTGGGTGGAAGTGGGGATTGAAGCTAGACGGTAATGGGTGCCATGTGCCGTCTTTGGGGGTTGTCTGGTTTAAGGCTCTGTTGTGGTAGTCATTGGCTCTGAGGGGGATGAAAGGGATTAAAGGGAGGGAAGAGATAAGGATTCCAGGCATGGCCATGTGGGTGGAAGTGGGGATGCAAGTGAGGTGGTACTGGAGGTTGCGTTGCAGTCACTTCAGGGGTCGTCTCCTCGGTTGTCGAAGGCTCTGTTGTAGTGGCCATTGGCTCTTGAGGGGGACGAAATGGATTAAAGGGAGGGAAGAGATAAGGATTCCAGGCATGGCCATGTGGGTGGAAGTGGGGATGCAAGAGAGATGGTACTGGAGGTTGCGTTGCAGTCACTTCAGGGGTCGTCTCCTCGGTTGTCGAAGGCTCTGTTGTAGTGGCCATTGGCTCTTGAGGGGGACGAAATGGATTAAAGGGAGGGAAGAGATAAGGATTCCAGGCATGGCCATGTGGGTGGAAGTGTGGATGCAAGTGAGGTGGTACTGGAGGTTGCGTTGCAGTCACTTCAGGGGTCGTCTCCTCTGTTGTCGAAGGCTCTGTTGTAGTGGCCATTGGCTCTTGAGGGGGACGAAATGGATTAAAGGGAGGGAAGAGATAAGGATTCCAGGCATGGCCATGTGGGTGGAAGTGTGGATGCAAGTGAGGTGGTACTGGAGGTTGCGTTGCAGTCACTTCAGGGGTCGTCTCCTCGGTTGTCGAAGGCCCCGTTGTAGTGGCCATTGGCTCTGCAGTGGTTGCTTCAGTCGAGTCTCGGGGACACGAGAGCGTTACTGGAATCCCCTGCCAACGCATTGGCAAAACATGACATCCATTCTGAAAGGGCAAATTACCATTAGAAAATCCATTTCACAGGTAAACTAACAAATTCCAGACAAACATTAAATAGGTTTACATCTAAAAAGGGTCAGGGCACATTTGACTGGTAAGCCGAATAAAACAGGCTAACAAGTTACCTCTTGCATCATATTGCAGCCATTGTACGGAGCCACTAAAACCAGGCCCATGGTGTTCCTGTGCATAGAGTAGCCACAGGTTGGAGGCACCTGGAACAGAGGCAGTGGCGGTGCATGTCCTGCTAAGAATGAAGCTTATTAGAGGAGAAAGACATTGTTGCAGGATAAACATGATGGCAGCCACACGTCTTGAGCATTTATAGCACCAGGTAAAGCGGTCTTACCTCGGTCCAGCTGGAAGTACGAGGCTCCTGGTCCCATGGCTCTGAACTGCATCTGGTCTCCACCACATTGCAACGAAGGACCCATGTGCAGCCACTGCTTTATGAGAATGGCCATATGCGTGACCTTCCGGCACCTCTAAAAAAAAAAACAGAACAAATTATGCATGAATTCACATTAGTATGTCTACTCCCAAAAAGTAGCATGGCAGTTGGTGGCTATTTTTATTTTACCATGGTACCAGCCATTGTATTAATGGTATCTATTAATGGTTGTATAGTAGTGTACATAAGACCCAGTGCCCCATCCGTAGCCAACAGTGTATTGCACTATCACAGGACCTTAGCATGTCTTACCATGCTTTTGAAAAACTCCTGTACATACCTATGTTTACTCTTATGACTTGCATTATTGCACAAATGTCGCATTCTCATCCCTTGGATTCTTATTATTGTACTATGCACAATCGTTGCGGGCAAGACCCCCCCGCATTTCACTGTATACTTGTATGCTGTGACAAATTAAACTCTTGACTTGATGGTAAATGTCAGGCATCACACTGTACCAATGTTGTATTCAATACCATGGTATGAAATCAGATTTAAACCATGATACTGATGGTAATAACATGGTATATCCAGCATTTGTTTTACCAAACTAAAAGAAATACAATGATCAATTTTGCATCATGAATATAGAAACCAGAGCAAATTCTGTATCTGGCCCATCTGCTTGATAAGAGTCACCATGCAGGGATCCACGGTTTTGTTTGGCAGTCTTGACCAAGTCCAGGTCTTTCCCATCAAAGAGAATCCTCCCTGTTGTTCTGACTTCCATCGTTGTGGTCTTACTGCCTGCCATATTCTCATTCAATGTTCTCAACCCAAAGCCATCTAGACACGGGGTCAACAAACACAAGAGAAAAAGAACTGCCACAACTAGATATGTTGTGCATTTTCTTTCCTCTATGTGCGCCATGTTAAAGACAACCACCCAAAACACATGGGAAGCAAGTGCTGAGTCACGGCTATTAATAGTGGGTACGTTTTGGCACCAGGTAGACACATTCTTAAATCAACCAATCAGATCCTACCTTCAATAACCCTGTGTTAATTGAGCATGCAACAGGTGTGCTCAATTATAATTGAGAAAGCAACAGGTGTACTCAATTATAATCAGCTGACTTGTGCCCTATAGCCAGCAGGCTGTCAAAAGTCCTAGGAAAAATCCTGCTGGATAGATTAATTCGTTGATTAACACATAATAAAGCTAAATATGGCACTGACTTGGGTATATATGTCTTAAAACAATTACAAACAAATATAGATGTCAAAACTCATCAGTTCTTGTGTAGTTTATTGATGCTTCCAAAGCCTGATCCTGTTAATCATAGAAAGCTGTTTGTTAAACTCAAAGAGGGGTGTCCAAATACATTGTGAGAATTCTGGCTCATTGGTTTGACCATCAGAATATGCAAGTATAATGGGACAATAGTGTCGCAGCCCCATTTGGGGTTAGCAATGGTGTCAGACAAGGGGAAAGTTGGACCTGTCTCAAAACCCTGCCCTCTTTTCTTGATCCTCCAATCACAGCTGTCGCTTACCTCTGACTTCCTCGTACAAACTTTGTTTGTACGAGGAAGTCCGAGGTAAGCGACAGCTGTGATTGGAGGATCAAGAAAAGGGGCAGGGTTTGAGATAGGTCTAAAGTCTCTAATACTGGGTGCATGATTAGTAATACTCTAGTGAACCATCTAATATGCAGTGTTGTCATGTTATGTAGAACCAGGGGTGTAAAGTACTTGAGTAATTGTACTTCGTTACAATACTTAAGTACTGTTTTGGGGATTTGTACTTTACTCAAGTATTATTAGGTTTGTATACTTTGTACTTTTACTCCATTACATTTCAGAGAAAAAAAACATAAACATAAATCAATCTGTCTAGATTGTATGACATAATGTTGTGTTTTTTTTTCAAGTGTATCCAAGAGTAAACATACCGTATTTAAAAAAGGTAACTATTTAGGTTGTATATGATGAACTTGAAGTTCGCTATTTATGTTATAAAAAGGAGGTAGGACCATGTAAGTGTATATATCCTTCCTACTCCTTTTGGGACATGTAATATCTATTTATTTAGTTTATGGAGAATTTGCTTTATATGTTTACTCCTAATTGTGGAAGTGGCGTCGCGACTGGTCGCTGAGGCTCTGTGGTGTACAGGAGGAAGAAGACTGACATACAGCCCCTGTATATCGACGGGGGATGTGTGGAGAGAGTCTCGGTCATCAAGTTCCTGGGTGTCCACCTGGAGGATGACCTGACCTGGAGAATCAACACCACGGCGATAGTAAAAAAGGCACAGCAGAGACTCTACTTCCTGAGAGTACTAAGAAACTACCACCTCAGACAAGACCTGCTTGTGTCTTTTTACCGCTGCTCCGTGGAAAGCATCCTCACCTACTGCATAAATGTGTGGTTCCTCAGCTGCACAGCCGCAGAGAGGAGGGCGCTCCAGAGGGTCGTCAACTCGGCCCAGAAGATCATCGGCTGCCCCCTCCCCTCACTGGAGGGACTATACAACTCCCGCTGCCTCAAAAAAGCAGTAAAAATACTGAAGGACCCACACCACCCGGGCAACAAGCACCTCGTGCGGCTGCGCTCGGGAAGGCGTTTCAGCGTCATGCCCACCCGGACTAACAGACTGAAGTTTAGTTTTTATCCCAGGGCCATATGTGCAATAAACTCAGCTAAATTTTAAAACAACAGTCTCCTTGCACCCCCCCCCCCCCCCCCCCCCCACGCACACGCACACACACACACACAACATTAAAAGATAGTGCAATTATATTTTATACCCCCCTGTTTTATTAATGTTATTTACGCCCCACCCTGTTTTTATATTTAACACTGTGTTTAGGACTGTTTTTATTCTTATTTTACTAGCACCTAGGGTTGCATTTTTTTTATTTCGTTGTAACAACTGTAACAATGACAATAAAGATCTATTCTATCTATTCTATTCTAATTCTATTGGTTATTCTTTTTGTGTGTGTTTGTTGTATTATTATGTGTTACATGTTAATTTTTTTTATCTATTCTATTCTAAATTGTCTTAAGAAATATTATATATTTTGTATTTGCCGCTAAATGACTGTAAATTTGATAATCTTGGCTGTGTCTAATATAAGGTTTAGCTTTAGAGGTTTTCAATCTCAGCTGTGTGTGTGCAATGTGCATATAGTTGTCTATATGGAATGAATTACTTAATCAATTCATCTATATTTAATTTGTTATTTTCTTTTCTTATTTTTCTCTTATAAACTATGATTTATTTTACAGTATGGTGTTTTATATGTATTTTATTCTATGTAATGTCCTGTCTTTTATATGGACCCTGAGTCCATAATAAAGTTTTGATTGATTGATTTGATCGTGATGACACTGGTGAATCCTACTCACCTAATGGCTACAAGTCACTTAAGTCAACAAATAATATGAAACACCTAGTTGGGCTAGTTAGACTGGTACATTTTCCTCAGTCCAGCGTCTTTTTTGTTCATTGCAAACTAAATTTTCTGACCATTCGCTTTGTTTGTTTGCAAAGGTTTGTGGCGAACACAAAGCTAACGTTTGAATTTTTTTTTTAGTTCCTTGGATCCTGTCTTCTTTATTATATATATTATTATATATATACCTACCCTCCTAACACATTTCCTTAACCCTTTAGTCATTTAAAACGTGAAAATAACCGAGGAAGAACTTTTGCTCAGCAACAAAATGGGGAAAACATTTTAGGTACCGAGTTTCCAGTGATGCGATTTATAAATAATAGCCTTTCTGAGATATCCATAAATTTCCAGTATATTTCTCTCCCACCCACCCACCCCCTCCTAATGTACAGTCTCCTCCCCATCTCTGTCAGGATCTATGGGTAACAGTACTGTATATTTGCATATCGTTTATGTCACAAATGTAACAGTACTATATACCTGTATGTCATGTATGTCCCTATGCCATAAATGTCATGCATGTCCCTATGCCATAAATGTCATGATGTCATGTATGTCATGTATGTCATAAATGTCACTATGAATTGAAAATGGGGGACCCTGATGTAAACAAGACAAACGTCTTTCTCTGGTCTGCATCCCCTTAACAATTGTGTGTATTGAGCCGTACTGTATTGTACCCATTCTGCAATCTGGTAAATAAAGTTTTCATTAATTTCCTCAGGCATTCGTTCTCTCGTTCGGTGTAAACAGTGCCAATCAGGATGCAGCTTCCTTAAGCCGGTTTGGAGGAGCAAGTTGGTTCCTGCAGAGAGACTTCCACCTCCCCCTCAATTCGTTGATGGCCAACCTGTGTATACTGTACGGCGTATCCTGTCCAGTAGGTGGGTTGGTAGGGGTATGCTGTACCTGGTGGACTGGCAGGGTTATGGGCCAGAGACATGTGGGTTCCGGCCAGAGACATCTTGGACCCTGAGCTTGTTCGGGAATTTCTGAGACGTGTCTCAGGGGGTCCGTCATGGTTTTGGCCTTATTTCACCTTTCTGTGAGGGACAGCTGTCTATTTTGCCTTTCTGTGAGGGATAGCTGCATCACTGGCCTCTGTTGTTAATTCCCTCATGGGTCGGCAGGTGTGTGGGCTTGATTGCACCTGATGCAGTGCAGCTGTGCCTATGGTAAAGCTGAGTCTATTTAGTTTTGAGTCTCGTAGTGTTGGCTGCTTTTTCATTTCCTTTGTGTTGGCTATCCTTCTGGTCAGGCTTGTTATATTGAAGTGTATGCTGATCTCTGCCCTATTCAGCATCTAGCCTTTCTTTGTAGCCATTCTTGTTTTGGGCATGGCTTTATTTTACACTTTGTTTTATAGAGGCTGAGCCTTTTATGGTAGTGTTTATTTTCATGTCAGTTTTCTTGTGTTTCTTTTGGAACTGTATTTTGCCCACTACGGCACATAAACTCTCTTGGTGGAGGTTTATTGTTTTATGTTTTCAATATAAACTCTGTTTTTAGGAGTTGCCTTTGTGGCTTATTTCTTTTTCTACAATACCTCTTTATTGAGTGTTGTCCTGTTTTTTGGACTTGACTTATTTTCTTAAATACTCACTTTGAGGCTTCCACCTGTAAAGGTTGTTCTTTGTTTATTTGTCCCTTTCTCCCTAATGTCTGCGTAAGCAGTTAAATGGATACGTAAAGAGTCCCTATTATCTGCTCGTGACCCACACACACACACGCAGCCCTTACAGTAAGAGGGGAGGAGACAGAGAATTGCCTTGTAAATCAATATGTACCAATGCACAAGTCTGCACAAATGTCAAAGAGGGTAGGGGATAACACATCTCCCAGCTTCACTTGGGAACCAGCTAGTAATCAAATCATTCACTTGGGCACATGCGCCTAATATAATGCTTTGATAGCTTTGTCAAATTGACCATTGATGCCACCCTGGATTAGTTTAAATAGCTAAAATTATACTTGATATGATTGTCTTAATAATCGTATGTGTAGTGTACTCAAGTCAAGTGTATACTTTGCAATAGCACTAGTACATTAATCATGAGTGGACAAGCAAGTAAAAATGTATTACTTGGTGCACATGTGCTTATTTTTTCACCTGGGTTTTCTTCAACTTCAACTTCAAATTACTTTATTTTCCTTTCGGAACTTCATTTCTTGATCCTCCAATCACAACTGTTGCTTTTCCTCAGACAAGAAGAAGAGTTGTGAAGGACATTGGAGACAGGTCAGTTACAAAGCTGTCAGTATAATATGTCATGCCTCTGCCATGGTAAAAGAAAATGACTATTCATACAACATTCTTGCAATTTGGCCATTTTAATTCAAGTAAAATCTTATCTGAACACCAGAATTAAACACAGATATTGTTGTAGTTTGGAAAATAATACAAGATTTATTCCAGAATCTGTTAGTGTTTAGTTATTTAGATGGCATTTGTAATGCCAGGGCAGTGGCAGTTTGTGATAGTATTCAGAGTCAATGCAATATACAATATTTTGGAAAAGTTAATGTATCCACATGTGAAATGAATTAGCTGAGAAATTATTTTGTATTGCTTCTCAATCACTGGGTAAAATTAATATCCATAAGAGACTTTGAGGTAAGACAAAATATTTAAAATAAAATCATAATTTTTTTACAAATTCTTAATTTGATGATCATTCCATAAATTCCTCAGATATACACAATGAAACAAACATTTCAATAAGGATTAGCAAATTTTGGCGTCATGTCAAAAGAGGTTTTGGTTCAGTATTTCTTTTAGATCAATGGCGTTGACCTTCACAGGTGTCGTTGATTGGCCTCATGGAGCTGAACCTCATGGTGTTGCTCATCCCCAGCTCCTTGAGGTTCCTGTACTCTCCGGGCCTGAGGTACGTCATCCTGCCCCTGAAGCCGGGCTGCTCGAACATCAGCCAGTGGCCGTCCATCACCTTGCAGGACTGGCACTCACACATCCTATATTGATCCTGGATAGACTCACAGTCCTCTGTCAGCTCGTGCATCTGGCCTCCGAAGTTCTCCCTCTCGAAGATCTGCATCTTGAAAGATGCACGGTGCTGTAGAAGACCAGGTTAAGAGGCACAGTTATACAGAGTAGAATCATCAGCATATTGTCCTTGCTCAGGCCCCATAGAACGTAGTTTTACTAAGGAATGTGGCCATGGCCCTCTTCGCTCTGCTCACAGGCCCGGCTGCCAACATGTGCAATGTCTCTAACAATGATTTGTTATAAAGGCCTAGACACCACCTTGCCCTAATTAAAAGGTGTTTACTTACGTACTTTCTGTTATATATAACCATATGAAAACGCGTCATATCTTTCAATATCTAGGTATATAGCTACATTGTTTTTAGTATGAGCTTGACATATATTGGAATGTTATGTATGTATGTTCTAAATACAGTTATCTTACAGCAGGGATCACACGGCAGGAACGGATGGAATCGATCATGCCTATACGCTGGTTATCAGAATACTCTCCAGTTCTCAGGAAGAACTGATTTCCCAGGAAGTTGGAGCGGTCATAGATCATGAAGCAGCCACTCTCCACCTTGCAGGAGCTGCACTTGCTCAGGAAGGTGGTGAGCTCGGAGCAGTCGGTGTTGGACTCATAGGAGCGACCCTGGAAGTCCCTGTCCTCGAAGAAGATGATCTAAACAAATGAAATGCACAAGAAGCCATTCATGTAAGACAAGTGAAAGGAAAATGCTAAACACATACGGTATAGCTTCTTACTCCGGCAACGTATGTTAGCAATGTCAGCAACATACGTTGGCAACTTTAGTAGTGTTAGCAGCGTTAGTAACATTAGCAATGTACGTTAACAAGCTAACGTTGAACATTGGTTTTTCACCTGTGTGTGTGTGTGGGGGGGGGGGGGTTACTGTGTTAATCAGACTAGCACTAGCACTAGCAGACTGGTGTACACCACCCAAATCCACATAAATCACAGATAAGTAGCTAGCTCATATAGGTAGTATAGAAAACTAATGTTAACCGTTCATGTAAGTGAATGGAAAATGCTAATGTATATTGGCGACGTTAGCAACTAGCTATTAAAAGTAAACAGGACTCACGGCGCTGTCATGCAATTGTACTAATGTTACTGGGATGAGTTTCACATAGTGCGAACTGAGGTTGATATCATCATTATGCTTGATAAAAGTCTGTGTGATAAAAGTCTTACGTTTGCTATGCAACTCAACTGTAGAACAGACCCCAAGCTGATCTGCTGCAGCTATACCAAACATATCCAGTACCTACACTGGTCCTAGAGGTGCTTTTCATCTAAAGATCACTCTTTAAAACTAAGTGAACCAACACTGTGTTTAGAGGATGTTACAACACAGGTGGTGGAGGGAGGGTAGGTGCACCGGAGTCAGACCTATGTTCCCACATTCTAAGATTTTTCAAAACATTAGGCCCTATGTTCCCACATTCTACAATTTTTCAAAACATTAGGCCCTATGTTCCCACATTCTACCATTTTTCCAAACATTAGGACCTATGTTCCCACATTCTACCATTTGTCAAAACATTAGGCCCTATGTTCCCACATTCTACGATTTCTTAAAAGAATTAGGCCCTATGTTCCCACATTCTACGATTTCTTAAAAGAATTAGGCCCTATGTTCCCACATTCTACCATTTTTCAAAACATTAGGCCCTATGTTCCCACATTCTAAGATTTTTCAAAACATTGGGCCCTATGTTCCCACATTCTACGATTTTTCAAGACATTAGGCCCTATGTTCCCACATTCTACGATTTTTTTAAACATTAGGCCCTATGTTCCCACATTCTACAATTTTTCAAAACATTAGGCCCTATGTTCCCACATTCTACGATTTTTCAAAACATTGGGCCCTATGTTCCCACAATCCTATGTTCCCACATTTCTATGATTTTTCAAGAAATTAGGCCCTATGTTCCCACAACCCTATATGTTCCCGGACGAACCCTCTACTACCAGAGGACAATTGAATAGTAGGTTGGGTGTAATTGGCTACCAAATTAAGAGAAAGGGGGATAAAATCAGATACAAATGTATGAAAAATGTAAATGTGGGAACATACTGTAGGGCTGTGGGAACATAGTCACGCTCCCGGTGCATCTCAGCCAAATAGATCCTTTCTAGTTTCAAACAGCACTCATTAATTAATTAATTAATGATACTCATATATCATTATTTAAACTTTTCCGAGGTTGGTTTATATCCCTCAAAACTACTTGCACTGTTAAGCAACTACACTGTGAATTCAAATGATCACAGTGTGCACTATATTCCAGAGGCATCCATGCACTTAATACAAATTACTCCACATAGTGATCATTAAATATAAATACTGTCAGAAATTAATTCTAATAACACTGAAATCTGGCAATTTGATAAGGACAAAACAATCATTGAACCATTTAAAACTGCAGGATATGTATGGTATCCGTACTACTCTGAAAAGCAAGTGCATCCCAATTTGCATATCCATTGGAATGGCCTTGATATAGCAATAAGAACAAGTACTATTGAAATGTTTAAATGCAGATATAAACAGGAATTCTTGGACAAGCATAAGTTAGAGGAGCTTGAAAATAACGTGAACTAGTATTTTTGTAATTATTTATTTATCTTTTGCTGTAGTGGATAGGTATAATTATTTTTGATATTGATAGATAACATATTACATAATTTAATATGATATTGTAAGGAAGGGGCAGGACCAGATAAGCTTTGCTTCTTTCTGTCCCTTCTCGAACAAAACCATTTGTCTTGAGCTATGTTGACAATTGCTTCCATGTCTAGGAAGATATATTTTATTTTATTTTTATTTGTATTTTATTTAAAAAAAGAAATTAAACTTTTTATTTATTTTTAGTTCTTTTTTGTTATTTCAAGTTTGTGTGTTTATGGTTGTTCGAGATAAATAAAGATCAAATCAAATCAAATCAAATGTATGTCATAAACAACCAAAAATATTGAAAATAGCTTTAGGAGATATACAGTTACCTTGCCCATGTTTGATGCTGCTCTGGTGTTGTATTGTGTTGAATAGGTCATGCTTCATGGTAGCTTTTATACGTTATACGCTTTGCAATGGCTTTTTGTTATTCAAATTCCTGAACCTGATGAATAAGCAGGATGCTTCTTGCTGTAAATGTTGTAAACTGTGCCCATGGATGCCCAAGCCTGGACTCTGTGTTCACTCCACAGACTCTGTACTGAAGTGGCTATGAGCTTGTTATTATTATAGACGTTTATTTCAGGGGCAACGTACAAATAAAAACATTAGTCTCCAAAGAGAAAAGATGCATTGCACTAGATTATTTACATCTCCAGTCCCGTGTACATACAATGTAAAACAATACAATAAAAATGTACAATGCAAAAACAATCCAATAAAAACATACAATAACATACTAAAAGAAGACCCTACTTCTCATCGTGCAGCCCCCCCCCCCCCCCCCCCCCCCCCCCTCACCCCTCACGTAAAGGAAGAGGCCAACATTTTGGGAAACCAGCCTGCCGTCTTCTCCAGAGAGAGACAAGAAGACAGACACCAGCCTCGGCGTTAGTTCTCTCTTGTGAAAAGAGACAGTGAATTTAGCTTAATACTTATTGCAAAAGTATATATACATTTATATCACATACATTTGTATCCATTTTCTGGATAAGATTGAGTGTTTGTTAATAAAGATTCCAACATTTGGGATTGTACTGTATGAATTGTATACACTTAAGTGATCTGTTATGTGAAGTAAGTCTATAGTTTCCTGCAGTCTCAGCTGTCTGTTGACAGAGGGGGGCGGGGGGGGGGGGGGTAATGTCTGTCACCATGACAACTATAGTTATGACAGGTGGATATGTCAACAGTCCTGGGAGTCGACAGGGTCACGAGGTCAGGGTTATAGATAAGACTACAGTGATGCAGCTCGAGAGACAGTCAACGCAATATTTACATTTACTACATTTTTGTCATTTAGCTGAACACTTTTATCCAAAGCGACTTACAAGTTGTGTACAACAAGTTAGCAGGAGGAGGGGTACAACTCTGGCAGCTAAGGGTCAGTGGCGTTGTTCATGTAACCCTTGAGTGCTATACAGATTGAGTGCATATTAGCATAATAATAATAGGCAAGGTAGATTCCTTAGTAGCAAAGTGCGTAATCTGTTTGTAGTTCCGTGTGCATTGTATTGTGATTAGTCTATGTGTTTTTTTACCGTATTGATTGATTCTGAAGCACTTTGGTCAACTTTGTTGTTGATAAACATGCTATATAAATAAAGTTGGATTGGATTGGATCATAGTAAAAGACAGTACAAAGATTAGTAGTTTATTTATTTATCAATTGTTTTTCATTCCAGATATTGATTGACGAAGAAGAAGATTGGGCGGGTTTCGGCTGTCCTGACTGTGGGGGGAAGTTCGGTCCACCGTTGTGGAGCGAGGACCGAGAATAGCTGATGACCCCCGGAGCTCGGATAGGAGTGGGTCTGTGGCGGCAACAGACCTGTACACAGCAAGACAGAATGTTAGAGACGTTATTTTAATTGAACAGATTCCAACCATCTTCCCTCTTCTCAGTCCTGCGTGGCAAGTAGGGGTGTAACGGTACACAAAAACCACAGTACGGGACGGTACGTACCTCGGTTTTGAAGTCAAGGTTCGGTACGGGTTTTCGGTACAGTCGGGAAAAGTTTGGCTTTCCATGTTCCACTCAGGGGTGATGAAGTGTGCAGTACCTAATTGTACTTGTTGTAGGGCTGTCAACGAATATTCTATATTGAAATTAATAATCGACTTGTAAAAAGAATATGTATAATAATAATAATAATAATATTAGATTGTGAAAAAAAGAGCCCCCGGTGGGCGGTCGTTAGTGGTTAACATACCGTTGTATTCGTTCGGTACACTACACAGCGGTTCGGTTCGGTACGGATACGTGTACCTTTACACCCCTAGTGGCAAGGGGATTGGGTTTCTTCATTGAGTGTTTATCCTTATCATTAGGGCACAAGTATGCAGTTTTATTATAATAATACATCTGCGTAGTTAATAAGCAATTATTAGTTAATCATAATTTTACCTAATGACTAACAACTAATTTTAAGTTTTGTTTTGATCATGATGACGTTCACAAAGGCTACCCATGTGAACGATCACCTGGACACGCTATTCTCGGCACTATACATTTGCTAACGAAACTACAATCTATACAACAATAATTAATCTAAGACATTTTAAATAGTTAAATTCAGTGAAAGAGAGAAGGTACCCAGAGCTGCTCACCAAATTTGATTGATTGAAACTTTTATTAACAGATTGTAGAATGGGTAGAATACAGTAAGGCTCAATACACACAATTGTTAAGGGGATGCAGACCAGAGAAAGACTTTCGTCTTGTTTATACCAGGGTCCCCCATTTTCAATTCATAATGAATTGTAAGTAGGGTGCAACTAGCACCGTGCAATCCATTCTTTGTGGATCCCGCCCCAAGTGTTACAGCCACAGCCAGGGATTTTCTCTCCCCTGTCTGTCAGCAGGTTCCCATGCCCATACATGGTCCTCTTCCTGTTCCCGTCTTACCATCAACCTACTCACCGGCCTGCACTCCTGCCACTCCTCGTCCGAGTGTTGTTCACACCTCCCGTGGTATAGGACTCTCTTCAAGACCTCAGCGTTCATCTAATTATGTTTTTGTTTGCTCAGTGACTTTTGCTCTATACTAACCCTTGTTCTCCGATGTCTAGGACCTCACCCCTCCGGCCTGCACCCTCATGGACCTCACACACACACACACACACACACACACACACACACACACACACACACACACACACACACACACACACACACACACACACATACACATACACATACACATACACATACACACACACACATACATACATACATACATACATACATACATACATACATACATACATACATACATACATACATACATACATACATACATACATACATACATACATACATACATACATACATACATACATACATACATACATACATACATACATACATACATACACACATACATACACATACACACACCATCGTCACTCCTCCACTCCTTGTTCCCTGTCTCTAAGCTCCTCTCACGCCCCTTGGACCATGCTTCCCCCATACTTCAATTAAACATTCTAAACCGCTCTATTCTCCTGTGCCTGTGTTCTGCTCCTGGGTTCTAGAAAGTCACCTCACCCTAACACCAAGACTTTGAAAATGGACAAATTGATTCCCCTCACTACATTTAAGGACTTTTGATTTCCAAAGAGGCCATCAACCATGAAATGGTCTCTCAGGAGAGAGAACTTTTACTTATGTCAAGAAATCTTGCCAAGCCAGATTTGCTTACTGCATTGGCACTGATTATTTGACTTGTTTCAAGCACATATTTGCTTAAAACTAGTTCTTATTTCTTATTTTTGTCTGACCATGCATGTGGCGTTCTCTCTGGGAATGGGATACCAGTACCATCATGTATTTCCTGTTTACTGCAGAGCAGAGGGACTGGGAGACCTATATGTTACTGACCAGACACTCTACACTGTAGTGTCTACAGTATACCAGTGATGGCATAGACTACTTATTTTAACAACAAAATACCACTTACAGCACATTTAATACTATTTTATTTATTTATATACTAATATGCTACCAATTATTATCTTTTTGTGACAAGTCTCATCTCGCTAAAAGAGGCTTTACTGTACTTTCTCCGTAGATCGAATTTTTTAGATATTTTCAATGGACTGCATTTATATAGCCCTTTTATCCGAAGCACTTTACAATTTATGCCTCAAATTTACCCATTCACTCACTCTCAACACAGATGGCGGAGGCAACCATGCAAGGTGCCAACTTGGATCATCGGGAGCAGTTAGGGGTTAAATGTCTTTAAGGGGCGGGAATCGAACCGGGAACCTTCCAATTACCAGACGACCGCTCTACCTCCTGATCCACTGTCGCTTATCTAAAGTCTTCATCTTGATGGTGAACATTTCTTTTTGTCATTTATTTCACAATATTTAATAGATATTATAAAATATTTCTTCCAGGTTCACTCTTAAATTAATATTTCAAAGGTATACACCCGCAGTAATGTGTGTCAACATTAGGGAAGGAATGGAAGAGAGCAGAACACTAAGTTCTGTGAACAATGTTAAGCCAGCAGACAAAATAATTTGGCAGCGGTTTACTCCAAGCTTGCAAGGTTTTACCAAAAAGTTTGCCTGGAAGCCTTTAAAGGATTCCTCAGCTCAAACAATATTATGTTTAGCATAAAATAAATTAAACCACAAGCTATTCTGTATTAGGCTCAATCAACCTCACCTGAATATTATTATAGATTGATCATGCATGTGTCCAGGCACGTGCACACATAGAGCCCAAAGTGTGCTCAAGCACCTGCCCTTTTGTGCCTCATAAAAAAGTGCCCTTTTTATGCCAAGTTTTTATTTTTATTTGTAAGTTTAAGTCAGTGATAAAAGTGTCTTTCAAGGGGGCGGCTACGTGGCGTAGTGGGCAAGGCGCTCGCCACGAAATCTGGAAACGCTGGGCTTGCCTGTTCGAGCCCAGCGCTCCACATTTGCTTTCAGTTTAGCTGGTCGTCCGTACTAATACACATTGGCCGTATTAGGGGGTGGGAAACTGATGGGTGGGGATCGGGCGTTGTGGACAGCGACTCCTACAGGTCGGTTGGTGCGCCTGCGCAGTAGAATCAGGAAGTGTCGGGGGCAGCGTGAGCCTCCCACGCGTTACTCCTCGCCACTGAGAGATCGAGCTGCGCAGGTGAAAAGATGCGACTGCTGTTACCTCAAGTACCGGAGGGGACTTGTGCTATGTATGACTTAGTCCACATTGCAGCCGGCTTGTGGGAGGCAAGAAACAGCGTTCGTGACAGGGGAGGGTTGAATTGGATGATACGAAATTGGGATGGGAGAAAATATAGAAAATGGGAGAAAAAGTGGATAAAAAAAAAAATTTCACCAATTTGATCACCAAAAAAGCATAAAAAGGGGGCCCCCCCTGCCCAAAAAGGGCCCCCAAAAATCGGTCTTGCGCGCTTCGCACACACAGAAGCCCAGTGCGCTTTTCAGGCTTTGAGCACCTGCCCCTCTGAAGTCCTGTGCACGTCCCTGCATGTGTCGCTATGGAATTCGTTTTGATGAGGCATTTAAATGCAAGCAAAAACTGCCATTTCTGGCGCAGTTACCTGGACATTGGACAAATCCCTCACACTCACCAGCAGAATTATTTTGTTGCACGAGGAAGCAAAGACATTAACATTGTATCATGTATCCAGATGAGTCAAACAGTGAAACTTAAACGTGCACTCATTACTTCTCAGTGGACCGCAGAAAGGAATTCTCAAATATTTGCAGCATGAAATTATTTAGTTCTGGATGGCAACTTGCCTTCATTAGATTTAGCTACTGCTGACACATTTCAAAGCAAGTACGATGCTTATTTACACAGCCTGTAATCTATACAATGTAGAAAATAATTACTCTTTGAATACACTGAGTTCCTTTCACTTGCATAACCGTGGCTGGACCGTGGCAATTTGAGTAGATATGTGGGAAATAAATTTAGGGATGTCCGATATTATCGGCCTACCGATATTATCAGCCGATATTGGCATTAAAATGTAATATTGAAAATTATCGGTATCGGTTAAAATCGGAACAAATTCTTATTTTATTTATTGTCAAAAGTATGCATAATGTTGTGTTAATTCCACGAAAAGAGATATGTAATGTTAATTACCTGAAATGATAAAAAAAATATTGGGGCGGGGGAAACCCTGCATATATCGGTATCGGTTGATATCGGTATCAGAAATGTATGAGTTGGACAATATCGGTATATCGGATATCGGTAGAAAAGCCAATATCGAACATCCCTAGAAATAATCCACCTGTAGTGTCCACCCTTTTTCACAGTAGCCATTTTGACTTGTCGTAGGTAAACACACTTCCTATGCGGAGGACGTGTCAGAGGACATTTCAAGGCCAAACATCTCTGAGAGGAAGTAAACTAACCAGCGCTATACACTTGTAAAATGTTCCCTTAACATATGGAATCAATCATATCCTATTAATTGTTGCCCTCTATCTCTTTGAGTCCACATCGTTTGTAACAGAGTAAATCCACAATGTTTATTGAAATAATAGCCTTGTTGCAGGGTTCCGTCGACCTGTGACACAGCTAACTTCATGGCAATCCGGCCGTTACTTTTCGAGATATAAGATAAGAATAAACGTTATTAAACTGAGAGGAGAGGGGACACATCACATGCACAGTGCCCAGACACTTGTATCCTTTCGGCAAGCAACCCTCCCTTCCGCGTTGCTCTGATTGGCCAGCGATCTTCTACGCTCGGTTCGCCCCTACGCCGGTAACGCACGCATGCGCATTTTGTTTTTGCCGCCACACGCCCACACGCAGGTTTTAATAGGTTTTGCCGCCGCGGTAGATAATAATAATAATAATAATAATAATAATAATAATAATAATAATAATAATAATAATAATAATAATAATAATAATAATAATAATACTTAGAATAATAATACTTAGAATAATAATACTTAGACAAACGCACACAATTGGCACAAGTGTAAATGCACACGCAGGTTTTAATAGGTTTTGCCGCCGCGGCGGTAGATAATAATAATAATAATAATACTTAGAATAATAATACTTAGACAAACGCACGCAATTGGCACAAGTGTAAATTATGCATTTGTCACTCAGTTTTAACATCGACGCACTTAGCTCAACTCGTTTGCCAGCTTGCTGTGGAGCCTATATGGTCACAAGTTCAAATCACTCTTAGTTCAATTCTTACATTTTTTACGTTTAATTAATTTATCATCTCTCTATATTAACGTAACTAGCTATTCATATCAATCGAAATAACGTTCATCTCTCTATATTAACGTAACTAGCTATTCATATCAATTGAAAAAACATATTGTATTGTTTTCATCTCTCTAATATAGCCCCTTACGTGACTGCAATCTGCAAGCCAGGGGCTTTTTACAAAAGCCCCTGGCTTGCAGATCGCAGTCACGTAAGGGGCTACTCTCTATATTGACGTGATTCCATCAACACATAGGTAATATTTAGATCACAGGCTGGTCATGCATAATCTCGCCCACCAGGCTGTAAAAATCATCAACTTATTGCCATCATGGACCAATAACAGAACAGATTGACAGGTGGTGACAAAGCACAAGACTGGGCATTTATTTAAAAAACATACATACCCTAACCACATAACAGATATTTAAAAGGTAATTAACAGGCATGTTCTGCAACATATATCCACTCTTGAACAATGAAAAACTAATTTTTCTTCTATTTACAAATAAGAGCAGCTCTGAAGGCTCACGGAGATGAACGTTATTTCAATAGCAGTGATCGTCCATCTTAGTTAGTTAGGCGTTGGAGTATATAGCGCGGCGTATATTGATGCAGGTAGGTATTATCTGATGCAGCTAGGTATTATCATGCTAATATGGCGTGTTCTGCGATACCCGCTTATTATTATTAACCTGCGTGTGTGCGAGTGTTGCTAATATGGCGTGTTCTGCGATACCCATTTATTATTATTAACCTGCGTGGGGGCTTGCCTGAGGGCATTATCGCAGCTCATGCGCATGCGCGCTCGCACGGGCGTAGGCGGGGTTATCGCGGCTCATGCGCATGCGCGCTCGCGCGGGCGTAGGGGCGAAACAAGCGTAGATCGCTGGCCAATCAGAGCAACGCGGAAGGGAGGGTTGCTTGCCGAAAGGATACAAGCTGCCCAGACATCCAGTGCATACAGTATTATTATTGATGTGACATTGAAAAGAAAAGTCACAGTCCGTAGCCCTCAAGTACATCCGTGCTTCCATTTTGACCAAATTTTATATTGAATTTTTTTATTTGTATTGTTATATGTGTTTGCAGTACTATTTCTGTTTGTGTAAATGTGCATCTTGTGTTCTATTACTACTGTATTTACTGTACTTTTGTACTCTGTATTGTGCAGCACTTTGGTCAACCTTGGTTGTTTTATATATATATAAATAAATCTGACCTTGACCTAGACCTCATAACGTGGAACATCAGATGGTCAAAGAAGAATCTGAAAACGTACAGAAAAGTGTTTCACTGTACCCGGATCATGTTGGCTCTGCAGACTCAAATTACTTTCTCATTAACTGACTCAGTGGAACAACTATGTTCCTAGAGGTATTATTATGCAGTTAAGTGTCAACAATTAAAATCACAATGCACTGAATGGGATCTAATCGAAACTTTCTGATGCATAATGAATCTCTTGATGATGAAAAAGTATAACTCTAATATTTGCAATCAAATGGAATCACAAGTCCCACCGCTACTTGCTCGCTGTGATGTCCGTCCTACTGTCACACTGTAGCGTCCGCCTAACATGTCAAATGTAAAATGTTCCACACTTTCATGTCATTTATATGAATGACTCCATCGAGCTTAAAAGAACACACCAACATTTTGGGAAATTACCTTACCGTCTTCTCCAGAGAGAGACAAGGAGATAGATCTACCAGTTTTCTCTCTGTGCGTTCAGTAGAAAGCTATCTGGCTGCACGTTAGCCTAGCTTAGCACAATGAATGGAAGTGGACATGGCCGGTTAGCCTAGGCATTGTCCAACTAACACCTCTCCCGAAGGCTAACCGGCCATGTCCGCTTCCATTCATTGTGCTAAGCTAGGCTAACGTGCAGCCAGATAGCTTTCTACTGAACACACAGAGAGGAATCTTCTTGTCTCTCTCTCTGGAGAAGACGGTAAGCTAATTTCCCAAAATGTTCGTGTGTTCCTTTAACATGGCTGAACTATCAGCCAGAGCGCTTTTTTCCTCAGAGTCTCTGGTTGCAAGCTTTCAATGGAGAGAAAAAGCTCATGCACTCGTAATCGAAAAAATTAAAATCAATATGAATTAAAGGATGCATGAAGTAATGGGGAGTTTGTGGACACTTTTGCAGAAATAAGAAAGTTTCCCATGATTGCCACAATCTGGCAAACAACTTTATTAGATACACCATGTCTGATTTCTTCTAGAATTGGCCAGCAAACTGCAGTCTGCATCCATACAATAGGCGTTAAACTTTGCCAAAAAAAAAAAGAGGCTGTGCTGGAAGCGGCCTCATTTGAATGACAATGGTTCCACCGGCGAAGCATTTCATCACGCTTCATATATAGATCTCTCCCGTTCTGCCTTCAATGTGCAGTGGGACGATTAAGGTTCAATAATGGAGCAGTTAGGCAAGGTAAGATGCCGTAAAAAAGAAATACATTGATGCACTTAGTGCCGATGCATCTGTTTTCCTAGACATTTATACGTTTAGTAATTTAGCTTTTATCCAAAGCAAATTGTGAACAACAAGTCAGCAGGAAGGGTATACAACTGGCACTGTTCGTCAAATAGTATCGAACTTGAGTGTTACACTCTGAGTGCATAATAGTATAGACATTATTAGCATGATAGGTAGTAGTATAGGTATAGTAGCATAGTAAGGTACATAATAGTAAAAAGACTAAGAAGGTTTGGGTTATTTTTTCAAATATTGTTTGAAGAGGTGTGTTTTTAGTCGTTAGTTGTTTAGTCGTTAGTTGTTTAGTCGTTAGTTGTTTAGTCGTTAGTCAAAATAAGGGGATCATCCCTATGTTCCCCGGGTCCTATGTTCCCCGGGTTCTATGTTCCCCGCTTTGATTGATTAATAGATTAAACATTTTATAAATTTTTATTATTTTATTAATTATTAATGTCCGCCTTGTTTTCGAACGGTTAAGCTTAGGCCCTCTTTCGAACTTGTTAAGGTTAGAGTTTTGAATCAGGGCTGGTGGTCTAAAATGTTCAATCTATCAATCAATCAAAGCGGGGCACATAGAACCCGGGGAACATAGGACCCGGGGAACATAGACATGCACCCAAAATAAGCCTGGGCCTCGCCTGATGAAAATAAGCCTGGGCCTCGCCTGATGAAAATAAGCCTGGGCCTCGCCTGATGAAAACAAGCCTGGGCCTCGCCTGATGAAAACAAGCCTGGGCCTAGCCTGATGAAACCGGGTCCGTTCCTCTTCAGATCTTTTTCTACGAGGACAGGAACTTCCAGGGGCGCTCCTATGAGTGCACCAGCGACTGCGCCGAGCTCAGCTCCCACTTCAGCCACTGCAACTCCATGCGGGTGGAGAAGGGGGCGTGGGCGGCGTATGAGAGGCCCAACTACATGGGCCACCAGTATGTGGTGATGAGGGGCGAGTACCCCGACTTCCAGCAATGGAACGGCTTCAACGACACCATCCGCTCCTGTCGCCTCGTCAGACACGTGAGTCCGCAGGCCCGGCGGGGGGAAACCCGGCGCTGACCCATGATGAGGGCACATTTTGGGGTGCAGGGGGCTCCTGTTTTAGTTTGTACATTATCCTATTATCTGGTTTTAACCCGTTCACTACCACACTACAGAAGGTTAACCCTTTCACTACCACACTACAGGCGGTCAACCGTCTGTAGAGTGGTAGTGAAAGGGTTAACCTTCTGTAGTGTGGTTGTAAAAGGGTTAACCCTTTGTCGTGTGGCAGTGAAAGGGTTAACGTTCTGTATTGTCGCAGTGAAAGGGTTAACCATTTGGTAGTGTGGTAGTGAAAGGGCTAATGTTGACACACATTACAGCGGGTGTATACCTTTGACATATTAACTTAAGAGTGACCCTGGAAAGAATATTTTATACTATATAAATATTATGAAATAAATGGCTAAGAGAAATGTTAACCATCGAGATGAAGACCTGAGATAAGTGACAGTGGCTCAGGAGGTAGAGTGGTCGTCTGGTAATTGGAAGGTTCCCAGTTCGATTCCCGCTCCTCCCGGCAGCGCGGCAAAGTGTCCTTGAGCAAGACATTTAACCCCTAACTGCTCCCGAGTATCCAAATTGGCACATTGCATGGTTGTACATTATCCTGTTTTAAGGGATAATGATCATAAACATTATTATTTGTTTATCCAAATAAAATGTGAAATGAATGTAAGACGTACATGAAAGGTAGCATGGTATTGTGTCGGGGGCTTGAAGGTTTGGACCTTCAAGGGGATTTAGATCAGAGTTAGACACTAGAGTAAGTCTTAGAGTTGCATGTGAACATCTTGTTGCAAACTCAGTTAGTTCTTGGTTTGGCAGGCCCAGAATTTGTTGCCATTAAAGGTCCCCTCCACTCAGAAACATGTTTTTTCTACAGTTAATTCCTCTTGGAGGCATACAGCTTGTTATTTGTGCAGAACTTGTCACCAGAGCTCCCTTTTATGGGAAGGGGGGGGGGGGGGGGGGGGGGTCACTGAACTTGACCTTGAGGGCCACTGTTCGCCATGCGCTTCGCCATGTTTACAAATGTTACTGTCATGACAATGCTGGCAGCAAACGCTACTGCGCGCACTCTGCGTCATGGGAAATATATGTCCTTCACAATAAAGGCGCAGAATCATAAATACTGTAGACTATTTCGCTCAACTTCCTGCGACCCACTAAAATTGTCCCTGTGACCCATTTTTTGGGGTGACAAACCAGTCGAGAACCACAAATCTAGATGGTTTGGTAAAAACAAATGCATCTGAGGCTCCTCAGTAAGTGCGTGTAATGAACATTTTGTTGTGCTTAATTTCTTCTGGTGTAGGTTATTTTCTAACGTTTTCTCCAAATGATATCTTTAGAAGACCTCCAGCTCGTACAAGGTCAAAATCTACGAGCGTCCCGATTTCGGCGGCCAGATGATCGAGCTCGGCGAGGACGTGCCCAGCCTGGTGGACCACTGGCAGTACCGCGAGGTCCAGTCCGCCCGCGTGCAGCACGGAGCCTGGGTCTTCTACGAGCACCCCGCCTACAAGGGCCGTCAGTACCTGCTGGAGAAGGGCGAGTACGGGCGCTACGAGGACTGGAGGGCCCCTCACGCCACCGTGGGCTCCATGCGCCGCGTCGTGGACTTATAGAGGCCCCCGTTTCCACTACCTCATCCCCCATCCCCCCCCCACCCCGTCTGATCTCCATAAATCCACGTACCGATTTATGTCTTGTCCAATAAAAACACTGCCATGTACACAACCTCCAATCAAACGGGTCTGTCTTCGCTGATTGTAAAACACTTGACGATGCCTAAAAAGACGTTGTGTGAGGAGAGAGGGATAAACAGTATAGTTGGCCAACAGTGTCACCCAGGAAGCCAGTTACTCACCAGGTCAAATAATAACTGATATTAGATCAAGAAAAGGAAAAAACATGAATAATTGTTAATGGGGGGGGGGGGGGGGGGGGTAGAAAAGACATTTGAAATATTCCTGTTAAAGTAGCCTATACAGTATTTGATTAGATTAGATTCATATTTATCGTCATCATACAGCACAAGTACAGTACAACGAAAAGACGTTTAGCATCCAACCAGAGTGCAAGTGTAACATACAATATAGCCTACAGGTGATTAAACAGGGTATATACAATATATAAATGAGTACTACTGAGTATAGTGCTAATCATATGTGTACAGAGTTGTATGTACAGCGATGCAGGTATAAAGACACTATGGTAGTAGTCAGACTGGCCAGCAGCGTATAACTAGTACGAGTAGGTAAGGGATGTGTGTACAGTATACAGCATCAGTTTGTTTGGGTGAGGTCTGGTCGACGTTGGGGTCGTTTGGAGTCGGTGCCCTCAGATGCCCTCAGTCGCACAGTGGCTTCTGCAGCGCTTTGTACAGTAGGTCACAGAGAACGTTCAGGAAGAGACATCATAATAGCGCTACCACCCCTTTTGTCTTTCGGCGCGAAGCCACCCGATGATTCCCAAACACATCAGAGCAGGGAGGGGTGGGTGGGTGCTCTGAGGGAAGGGGCGTGAGAGAGAGAGAGAGAGAGAGAGAGAGAGAGAGAGAGAGAGAGAGAGAGAGAGAGAGAGAGAGAGAGAGAGAGAGAGAGAGAGAGAGAGAGAGAGAGAGGAGAGTGAGAGAGAGAGAGAGAAAGAGAGAGAGATAGGGGGGAAGGAGAGAGAGAGAGAGAGATAGAGAGAGAGAGAGAGAGAGAGAGAGAGAGAGAGGAGAGAGAGAGAGAGAGAGAGAGAGAGAGAGAGGGGGGGGGGGGAGGGAGAGAGAGAGAGAGAGAGGGGGGGAGAGAGAGAGAGAGAGAGAGAGGGGGGGAGGGAGAGGGAGAGAGAGAGAGAGAGAGAGAGAGAGAGAGAGAGAGAGAGAGAGAGAGAGAGAGAGATAACCGGTTCATTGATGAAGGTCAGTCGGTAGCTAATGTGGGGGGTTTTGCTGAGAGAGAGAGAGGGGGGAGGGAGGGGGAGAGAGATATTTGCCTATGTTCACACTGCAAGCCTTAGTGCTCAATTCTGATTTATAGCTCAGATCAGTTTTTTTTTTTTTTTTGTTGGTCAAGTTCCTTTTTAAAATGTGGCCAATATCAGATTCCAGTGTGAATTGGACACACTCCTGAACTGACCCACGTGCGCAAATGAACAATAAAGGAGATTGACGTAAACATTTGAATAAATATCTATCTAGAATGACGTGAATGATGCACAACTGTTCAGTCTGAGGTCGCATTGCAAATAAATCAGACTACTGTATCTGATTTAGGACCACATATGAAAGTTGCCCAAATCAAATTTAAAAAGCTCAGATTCCATGTGATTTGTGCCGGTCACGCCGCCACGAAAGAATTAGATCTGAGTCACATTCTGGCCAAAGATTCTGTCACTTGCAGTGTGATACAGAGCCCATGTGTGCGCGACTGTGCGAGTGTCTGTGTGTTTGTCTCACTCTGTGTGTGTGCACACGCTTTTTTCACGTGAGTGTGCACGAGGAGGGTGGGGTGGAGGTCCGATGTTTGATCGGGGATGAGAGGTGGTGTGGTGGGTGCTCACAGGTGGTGGTCAATGGGCATGCAGCTAAAGCCCCCCGGACAAAAGGGAGGGATTTGCCAATAAGGACCGGTGGCATGCCAGCCCAGCGGCCATTGTGCTGAGGTGGCAGCCCGTGCCAGCTGCCAGGGAGCGGTGCAATAACAGCTCTTTATCACAACAATACAGCGGCGTTCCTCTCTCCGACCCCTGCCACGACCCGGCATGAACCCCAGGACTGTTGATGAGTTCATGTGTAAACAACACACAGATGAATGAACTCGTGTTATAGATGTACAGCGTTCTAGCATCTTATCGTGTTCGAGAGAAAAATCTGGCAAAAAAGGATGGGTGGCCATTAGGGGTGTAAAGGTACACGTGTCCGTACCGAACCGTTTTCAGTACTGGACCTTAGGTTCAGTACGGCTGTGTACAGAACGAATACAACGGTATGTTAACCATTAACGACCGCCCACCGGTGGCTGTTTTTTTTCACAATCTAATATAATAATTCTTACAGCCCTACAAGTACAATTAGTTACTGCACACTACATCACCCCTGAGTGGAACATGGAAAGCCAAACTTTGTCCCACTGTACTGAAAACCTGTACCGAACCTTGACTTCAAAACCGAGGTACGTACCGAACCGTGGTTATATGTTCGTACTGGCGAATCGCGTCTCGCTCTTTCGCCATATCGAGATATACCTCATCTCCAGTACCTACTGTACTTCATTAACGAAAACAAAGCACCCATGCACTTGACCAGGCCCCGCCCCACAGGCCCCGCCCCAGTGTCCCCCTATAAGGCACCAGGCATGGTCACACTCGCCCTTCCTCTTTTTTCGTTTTCCATCATGGACATGCATTGCATCCCATGTAACTAGTGTTATGAAATGCAGAGAGAAATTGAACAATGTTGGTTTTTCGCCGGAGATTTCCCAGCCCCTGGAATCTTCTCGGCATGTTCCAACGGCGCGTCGGGCCTGTCCTGGGGTTTCCTCGTCTTTTGACAGCGGATCGAGGGACGTCGCGCGATGTTTAGCTATCGGGCTAACTCGCGCTCAGGTAGGCCCTGTGCCATCAGGCATTAATGTTGGCGTTAGTAATACTGCTTGTTGTCCTGTGAGACAACCGAGTTGTGTATTGGCGCAAGGGGCAGGATATCTGGGTAAACGTGACTCTGAGTTGGACGTTTTCCCGGCTATCCTGGAGCACGCTGCTAATGCTAATGCTGTAATGCTGGGTCACTTTCCCGTTGTTCCCCGCTGTGGGCTGTCACCGCTTTTCCCTCCTCTTAACCGGTTCATTGATGAAGGTCAGTCGGTAGCTAATGTGGGGGGTTTTGCTGAGACTTATTTACCCTTTTTACGGGTAAATGGGCTGACAACAGGGCGCAAGGCAGGTGTGCCTTGGCTTGAGAGCCAGGTAGCATCGATCCTTTGCCCTGGCGGGGTTGAACGGTGTCCCACCCGGAAGCCGACGCTTGAGAGCAAGTCGGCCCGGCAGGTGGCAGTATGGACTGATGATGTTTATACTGCCATAGGATGGAATTTAGCTGCGGCCAGTGTCGTGGCTCAGCTGATTGTTTTTCTGTCCACATTGGTGTTGGGTAGTGGGGCTGCAGGGCCAGCCGATGCTGAAAACATTGTGCGTGTTTTTGGGTTATAGAAATCTTTGGCTGCAGGCCGCGGGTCTTCAATGAAGCGCAAGCGGCCCCACGTTTCGCTTCTCATGGGGAAAGGGGCTGACACTCAGTTGATGGCTGAGCCTGGGTCTGTCCGTGAGAATGTTGTGCTGTCATGTGCAGGGGTGTAGCTCCAGATTCTGGGCCCCATGAAAGAATGTATTTGTAGGCCCCCAGTGAATGCGAGCGCGCGTAAGCGCGGGAGCGGAATTCTTTTTGCCCATTTTTATATTGATGAAAACGCATAATATGGTTTTTACCTATACATTCGGATCAGCAGTTCAGCACCTGCACTGTTGGTGGGTGAGCCTAGTAAAGGATGTCACATTGCGTTCATCTTCAATGAATGGACCAATGCAATAGTCTACCAAAGCCCCCCCTCTCTCTCTATATATCTCACACACACACACACACACACACACACACACACACACACACACACACACACACACACACACACACACACACACACACACACACACACACACACACACACACACACACACACACACACACACTTCAGAAACAAACATAGTATCAATGAGAGCATCAATAATACACCTGAAGAAGAAAAAATAAATGTGTGGGCCCCCCCCCCAGTGCTGGGCCCTTGGAATCATCCTAAGCTACCCCCCCCCCCAGCTACGCCCCTGGTCACGTGGCTCCCTCGCCACGCGTTCTGCGTCTGCGATTGGTGAGCCTGGTGTTACGTCTGTCACCTTCAAAGGTTATCAGCAGGGGGACTCGAGGCCTCTTTGAAAGAATGCTCAGCACGGGTTTCCCCGACCTCGCCTTCGCCAGGCCGGGTATCACGTTAGTGCCTCCCACTCCGGAGAGCCCGGTAGTGGTCTGGCAGGCGTGCGTGATTTGGGTGGTAGTAATATCACTGCAGGGCTACGGTGTGTAGGAACCCATGGGGTCCTCACACCTTGCATGGCCAGCTGCAGAATAGCTCCTCAGCGGTCCATGCTGGAGGGGTGTTCAGTGGGGGAGCTCTTGTCACCTGGTATGATGTCAGCTTCTCCCGTATCAAACCGGCCCTTTCTGTCGGGGTCCCCCCTTGGGTGCGATTGCCTCGTGGGTTGTATCAGGGACCGATGTCCCGACTCCACGAACCGCCCTGCCCGCACGGTTAGCGGGTCCAGAGTTGGCTACGCACAGCGGGTGGGACCGGGCCGCCTATCTACAGTTCCTAGCGCCAAAGGGCGGCGGGTGCGCTTTGGGAGTATCATCACATATGGCTACAGCAGTGCCATATGTCGAAGTGGATGGAGTTAACGTTGAGGCGGGGGCTTGCCTTGCAATTCACACAACCCCACCCTCCGTTTTCAGGTTTGGTGCAGACCCTGTTGGCTTCGACGGTGAGGGTATATGCCGCGGCTATATCCTCTTGTCATGAGGGGTTTGAGGGCATTACGTTGTTTAGCCACCCTCTTGTGAAGCGTTTCCTGCTTGGTGCTCGGCGCCTTAAGCCGGTGAAACGTTCTCTGTCTCTGAGTTGGGACCTCCAACTGGTCCTCGGCCGGTTGTCCGAGGCCCCGTTTGAGCCTCTTGAGCAGGCGTCTTTGGAACAGCTGTCTTTCAAGACTGCATTCCTGCTGGCCATCACCTCCGCTATGCGCGTGGGTGAGCTTTGTGCTCTCTCGGTGCGGCCTGAGTGCTTGTCTATTCGTGTCAATAGCGTTGTGACTATGAGGCCTAATCCAGTCTTCGTGCCAAAAAATATCCGGAGTTCTTTTCGCTCCAGGGATATTGTGGTTCAGGCGTTTCATCCGCCTCCTCACGCTGTAGAGTTAGAGGCGAGCCTTCACCTGTCTTGTCCAGTCCGGGCTTTGGGGGTTTACCTCAGCCGGACTCAGGACCTCAGGGCTACCGATCAGCTCTTTGTTTGTTACGGTCGCTCTCGCGCTGGTAAGGCACTGTCGAAACAGCGCCTGTCACATTGGTTGTGCGAGGGCATTGAAGGGGCTCCCCTCCCCCCTGGTGGTAGGGCTTGCGGGTCCTCAGGGAGTACATTTGTCGGGCCACACGTCTGCTCTGTCCCAATATCTCGATATGGCGAAAGAGCGAGACGCGATTCGCCAGTACGAACATATAACGATAGGTTATGTATATAACCTAGTTATATGAGTATTGGCTGAGCGTCTCGCTCTTAGCGCGCCCTGAGGTCCCTTGATGGGGTTTTTCTTGATGGAAAACTTTTTCCAGAGGAAGGGCGAGTGTGACCATGCCTGGTGCCTTATAGGGGGACACTGGGGCGGGGCCTGGTCAAGTGCATGGGTGCTTTGTTTTTGTTAATGAAGTACAATAGGTACTGGAGATGAGGTATATCTCGATATGGCAAAGAGCGAGACGCTCAGCCAGTACTCATATAACTAGGTTATATACATAACCTATCGTTTTTGTGTACCGTTACACCCCTAGTGGCCATTCATTTTGCACTAGCATCTGTATTAATATACAGGGGCGGGGGGGGTTCCCAACCTCGTCGTTGCAGGACCCAGACTCACCGCGGGATGTGTCGTCGTTGCTCAGGACCCATCAAGCATGCACTGAAGTGACTTTTACATGTGACTTTTACGTCACTCCAGATTGATGTTTTGTCACAATATTTTACATCCAACTCCATTAGTGTGGGTGACCTGGCGAAGCCAGGTTGCCACCCACACTATAGTTCTTGTCACTCTTTTTATTCTTCTTCTTTATTCCACAGATTTTGCCAGCCAACACCACTCGTGCCAGAGCGTTCGCGCCCCATACACGTGAAAGGTATCAAAACGAGCGGCCTGCCTATGGCAACTGCGGTATTCGAACTCGTAAAGTTTCACCGCACCGTCTGGCTACGAATCGTCTTTAAACGGTAAAATTTCGGTCCCATTGGAAATGCATTGCAATTTAGAGTGTAGCAGCTGAAATAATCTTTTTTCCCCTACCTTGGGTGAATTGCGAGTGTGATCTCAATTTTGGACGTAGAAATAAAACAAACACATCAAAACGATGACACGGCTGTCAGCCCGCTCACAAAAGAAAAATAAACTGAATTGGACATTTCTATCTCAACTGACGACCATTTGTTTGAAGGTTCTCCTCCCCATTGACCGCCATGCAATCGCACTCTAGAAATCACTTTTTTCACACAATTTTTTAGCCTTCTGTTCCGATCGCCGAAGGAGTGCCACAATATCGCACGAATGCCACAATTATCGCACACAACCCTTCGCCTACTCGTTGTAGTGCTCTTGTGCGAGTCACAACGCTTCATCTCTTATAGTTTTCTTTTAATCAACGTGACAATGCAGTCATGTAAAGAAAATTCAGAATATGCAAGTCATTGTGCTCATGGCTGATTGGTTCAGGCTTAACAGCTGTGAGGCTCAGGGCTCATGGCTCAGCTGACCTGCCAATGACATCATCCACTTAACCCATCATTGCCCATCACTGTGTTGCAGTACTGAATTGCTGGACAGCGCCCTCTGTCTTGTGGGTTGTGTCATTGTACTCAGTAGGGATATCCTCTTTCATTTTTCATTGGTCGATGTTGACCACCTTTCATTGGTCGATGTTGACCACTCCCCCGATCCGTAGACCACGCCCCCTTAGGCCACACCCCCTCAGTGTATCTCTTGAACCGTTTGTCGTAGAGACTTGCGGATTGTGCCATTGGTCGATGTTGACCACCTTTCATTGGTCAATGTTGACCACTCCCCCTGTTGACCACCTTTCATTGGTCGATGTTGACCACTCCCCCGATCCTTAGACCACGCCCCCTTAGGCCACACCCCCTCAGTGTATCTCTTGAACCGTTTGTCGTAGAGCAGTGGTCACCAACCCGTCGATCTTGATCGACTGGTCGATCTTTGAGACTGTCCCTGTAGATCTTTCCATGAAAATAAAAAATTACAATTACAATTACAATTTTTTTTTTAGATCTTACCCTGAGAGTCCACATTACAGTTCTACTTTTGTTTTGATGTGAAAAGTGATGCTGCACTTAGCACTGACTGAGAAAGTACACATACAGTTCTACTTTTGTTTTGATGTGAAAATGATGCTGCACTTAGCACTGACTGCACTTAGCACTGACTGAGAAAGTAAACATTACAGTTCTACTTTTGTTTTGATGTGAAAAGTGATGCTGCACTTAGCACTGACTGAGAAAGTACACATTACAGTTCTACTTTATAAAATGCTAATTGTAAATATGTTTGTCAATGTTAATAATATGAGAGTCCACATTACAGTTCTACTTTTGTTCTGATGTGAAAACTGATGCTGCACTTAGCACTGACTGCACTTAGCACTGACTGAGAAAGTACACATTACAGTTCTACTTTATAAAATGCTAATTGTAAATATGTTTGTCAATGTTAATAATATGAGAAAGTCCACATTACAGTTCTACTTTTGTTTTGATGTGAAAAGTGATGCTGCATAAGATGACTGCACTTAGCACTGACTGAGAAAGTACATAATAGTTCTACTTTGACGTTTTAATGTTGGACCAAAGCATTGCATGTAATTAGAATACAGGCAAATAAAAGTCATTTAGTTTAAAGTACAATCTTGGCTGTCTTTTTCTCTCAACGCTTCAATAGGTAGATCTTGCCTTCACCAAAAAAAAAAAAGTGATCTTGGGCTTAAAAAGGTTGGTGACCACTGTCGTAGAGACTTGCGGATTGTGCCATTGGTCGATGTTGACCACCTTTCATTGGTCGATGTTGACCACTCCCCCTGTTGACCACCTTTCATTGGTCGATGTTGACCACTCCCCCGATCCTTAGACCACGCCCCCTTAGGCCACACCCCCTCAGTGTATCTCTTGAACCGTTTGTCGTAGAGACTTGCGGATTGTGCCATTGGTCGATGTTGACCACCTTTCATTGGTCGATGTTGACCACTCCCCCGATCCTTAGACCACGCCCCCTTAGGCCACACCCCCTCAGTGTATCTCTTGAACCGTTTGTCGTAGAGACTTGCGGATTGTGCCATTGTACTCAGTAGGGATATCCTCTTTCATTTTTCATTGGTCCATGTTGACCCCCTTTCATTGGTCGATGTTGACCACTCCCCCGATCCTTAGACCACGCCCCCTTAGGCCACACCCCCTCAGTGTATCTCTTGAACCGTTTGTCGTAGAGACTTGCGGATTGTGCCATTGGTCGATGTTGACCACCTTTCATTGGTCGATGTTGACCACTCCCCCGATCCTTAGACCACGCCCCCTTAGGCCACACCCCCTTTAAAAAAATCCGAAAAATCCGAAAACTCTGAAAAATCCCAAAACTCGGAAAAATCTAAAATCCGAAAAAGTTCAAAAACTCGGAAAAGTCCGAAAACCCGAAAACTCGGAAAAATCCAAAAACTCGGAAAATTCCGAAAACTCGGAAACATCAAAAATCCGAAAAAGTTCAAAAACTCGGAAAAATCCGAAAACTCGGAAACATCAAAAATCCGAAAAAGTTCAAAAACTCGGAAAAGTCCGAAAACTCGGAAAAATCCAAAAACTCGGAAAATTCCGAAAACTCGGAAACATCAAAAATCCGAAAAAGTTCAAAAATTCGGAAAAGTCCGAAAACCCGGACAAATGCAAAAACTCTGAAAATTTCGAAAACTCGGAAACATCAAAAATCAGAAAAAGTTCAAAAACTCGGAAAAGTCCGAAAAAAAATTAAAACTCGGAAAAGTCCGATCTTCAAATGGTATATGTTGACCACTTTTTGTATCCTTTGAACCGTTTGTCATAGAGACTCGCGAGAGACCCTCTCCCCCGTTGGCCGGCGGTGCACAGGCGTCACCCACACTTTCACAATTTCCCCCGCGCGGAATTGTCTAGTTATTATTATTATTATTATTATTATTATTATTATTATTATTATTATTATTATTATTTTTTTTTTTTTTTTTTTTTTTTTTTTAAATACGTACATTGTCTGTCTACATTTATTTAGTCTAGCATTGGTATTTAAATATTGAGTGTAGTTGAGTAATTGTGGGATTAATGTAATTCACACACTGAAGTTGGAACTGTCTATACTAGGTTGTGGGGTCCGGGGACGGTTTAGCGTGTGGTACTCTCTCGACTTCCTCAGTTGAATCGAGTTGTTTACATGCAGTAGCTTTAGCTACTAACGTTATCATAGCATCATGGTCTGTAATGTGTCAACTGGACAACGCCAGCCTCGTCTGCCAACGCCATATAGATAGCGAACGTTAACGTTTGCAAACGAAGTCAACGTCATCCAGCTGACACCACAGATCTATTTATTATGACAACGTTAGCTAGCGGCTAGCGCTAAAGCTAACCAGAGGGACACGTTAATGTACGGTAGTCAGTGTAGCGGGAGGCAGCACTTGATTTCCATTGGCAAGAGTTTATCTCATTCTATATCACGGCATGAAAAATTAAAAAAATACTTTTTTTGCGACCTTATATTAGAGCCCGGCCTGTGTTTGTCTAAATGCATCAACACCCCTCCCCCCCATTATAAGAGGCCCCTCCTTTATTGGAGGTCCCTCCTCTATTTGAGGATTTACGGTATGTATTTTTAGGCGGATTTTGAGAAAATAGGGCGTAACTATGGAAGCAAATGAGTGACAGTCGTATTTGAATTTTATCAGACACCGAATTTATATCATTGAAAATAATTACTTTGAAAATAATGTATCTGAATTTTTTCAGACACCGAATTTATAGCATTTAAAATATTTACTTTGAAAACATGTATCTAAATTTGTTCAGACACAGAATTTATAGCATTGAAAATAATTACTTTGAAAATCATGTATCTGAATTTTTTTGCTCCGAATCTACCTATGTGAAATAAAAATTCAGTGTTTAAAATTCAGTGTAAAAAAATTCGAATGCATAATAAAATTCAATGTAAAAAATTCGATGCATAATTGCGGTGTATAAAATTCAATGTAAAGAATTCGATGCATAATTGCGGTGTATAGAATTCGATGTAAAAAACCATCATCCGGGCTACCCAGACAGGATAAGCAATCGAGCCTGGATGCAATCGAACTGACTTCTGGCCTATCACTGCACGGCTTTGTCAGTCATGTGATCACACCAACCCGGGAGAAAGATGGCGGTATATATACATACGGTGGGGAGAGAAATTATACATACGGTGGGGAGGAGACTGTACATTAGGAACCGTTTGTCATAGAGCCAGTACAGACCCTCTCCCGTTGGCCGGCGGTGCACACTTTCCCACTTTCCCCGCGCGGAATTCTCTATTTTTTGTCTAATTATCTATTTTTTTTATTTAATTTCTTTAATTAAAAACGAAGGTTGGAACGTCCGTTCGAAGAACCCTGACGAAGTTTGAATCCCAAAAACAGGCTTCAGGGACACAGCCTTACCAAACATTATTATTTAACATGTTCTGTTGTGTATGGGTATGATGTCATAATAGAACATTCTAGAACATTTGTGATGTCACAGTATGATGTCATAATAGGACATTCTAGAACATTTGTGATGTCACAGTATGATGTCATAATAGAACATTCTAGAACATTTGTGATGTCACAGTATGATGTCATAATAGGACATTCTAGAACATTTGTGATGTCACAGTATGATGTCATAATAGAACATTCTAGAACATTTGTGATGTCACAGTATGATGTCATAATAGTACATTCTAGAACATTTGTGATGTCACAGTATGATGTCATAATAGAACATTCTAGAACATTTGTGTACAGTATATATTCAACAATTCTCTCAGTAGACCTCATTGTGCATCATCTTGAAACTGTCTCTTTGTAGAATAAAATGGCGCAGCAAGGAGTTGATCTGAACCGGGGCCAGTTCTGCTGTTCTATCTGTCAGGATGTACTGAAGGATCCGGTAACTATTCCCTGTGGACACAGCTACTGTATGGGCTGTATTACAGACTGCTGGGATCACAGTGATCAGGAGGGGATCTACATGTCATGTCCCCAGTGCAGGGAGACTTTTACTCCAAGGCCTGGTCTGAAGAATAACAACATGCTGGCTGAAATGATGGAACAACTAAGAAGACAAAAAGAGCTTGGCATGAGTCAGCAGAAAATCGATGTGTGCACGTGCCTGCAGCAAGGAGTTGATCTGAACCGGGACCAGTTCTGCTGTTCTCTCTGTCAGGATGTACTGAAGGATCCGGTAACTATTCCCTGTGGACACAGCTACTGTATGGGCTGTATTACAGACTGCTGGGATCACGATGATCAGGAGGGGATCTACACATGTCCCCAGTGCAGGGAGACTTTTACTCCGAGGCCTTATTATAAAACAATAAAAAAAAGAAGAACTCTGAGGCCTGTTCTGAAGAAAAACACTATAATGGCTGAAGTGATGGAACAACTAAGACTCCAAGCTGCTCCTGGTCACTGTGATTTCTGCACTGGGAGAGAGAAGAAGCGACTCAAAGAGTCCGTTACACCCCTAGTGGCCATTCATTTTGCACTAGCATCTGTATTAATATACAGGGGCGGGGGGGGTTCCCAACCTCGTCGTTGCAGGACCCAGACTCACCGCGGGATGTGTCGTCGTTGCTCAGGACCCATCAAGCATGCACTGAAGTGACTTTTACATGTGACTTTTACGTTACTCCAGATTGATGTTTTGTCACAATATTTTACATCCAACTTCATTAGTGTGGGTGACCTGGCGAAGCCAGGTTGCCACCCACACTATAGTTCTTGTCACTCTTTTTATTCTTCTTCTTTATTCCACAGATTTTGCCAGCCAACACCACTCGTGCCAGAGCGTTCGCGCCCCATACACGTGAAAGGTATCAAAACGAGCGGCCTGCCTATGGCAACTGCGGTATTCGAACTCGTAAAGTTTCACCGCACCGTCTGGCTACGAATCGACTTTAAACGGTAAAATTTCGGTCCCATTGGAAATGCATTGCAATTTAGAGTGTAGCAGCTGAAATAATCTTTTTTCCCCTACCTTGGGTGAATTGCGAGTGTGATCTCAATTTTGGACGTAGAAATAAAACAAACACATCAAAACGATGACACGGCTGTCAGCCCGCTCACAAAAGAAAAATAAACTGAATTGGACATTTCTATCTCAACTGACGACCATTCAGTTGAAGGTTCTCCTCCCCATTGACCGCCATGCAATCGCACTCTAGAAATCACTTTTTTCACACAATTTTTTAGCCTTCTGTTCCGATCGCCGAAGGAGTGCCACAATATCGCACGAATGCCACAATTATCGCACACAACCCTTCGCCTACTCGTTGTAGTGCTCTTGTGCGAGTCACAACGCTTCATCTCTTATAGTTTTCTTTTAATCAACGTGACAATGCAGTCATGTAAAGAAAATTCAGAATATGCAAGTCATTGTGCTCATGGCTGATTGGTTCAGGCTTAACAGCTGTGAGGCTCAGGGCTCATGGCTCAGCTGACCTGCCAATGACATCATCCACTTAACCCATCATTGCCCATCACTGTGTTGCAGTACTGAATTGCTGGACAGCGCCCTCTGTCTTGTGGGTTGTGTCATTGTACTCAGTAGGGATATCCTCTTTCATTTTTCATTGGTCGATGTTGACCACCTTTCATTGGTCGATGTTGACCACTCCCCCGATCCGTAGACCACGCCCCCTTAGGCCACACCCCCTCAGTGTATCTCTTGAACCGTTTGTCGTAGAGACTTGCGGATTGTGCCATTGGTCGATGTTGACCACCTTTCATTGGTCAATGTTGACCACTCCCCCTGTTGACCACCTTTCATTGGTCGATGTTGACCACTCCCCCGATCCTTAGACCACGCCCCCTTAGGCCACACCCCCTCAGTGTATCTCTTGAACCGTTTGTCGTAGAGCAGTGGTCACCAACCCGTCGATCTTGATCGACTGGTCGATCTTTGAGACTGTCCCTGTAGATCTTTCCATGAAAATAAAAAATTACAATTACAATTACAATTTTTTTTTTAGATCTTACCCTGAGAGTCCACATTACAGTTCTACTTTTGTTTTGATGTGAAAAGTGATGCTGCACTTAGCACTGACTGAGAAAGTACACATACAGTTCTACTTTTGTTTTGATGTGAAAATGATGCTGCACTTAGCACTGACTGCACTTAGCACTGACTGAGAAAGTAAACATTACAGTTCTACTTTTGTTTTGATGTGAAAAGTGATGCTGCACTTAGCACTGACTGAGAAAGTACACATTACAGTTCTACTTTATAAAATGCTAATTGTAAATATGTTTGTCAATGTTAATAATATGAGAGTCCACATTACAGTTCTACTTTTGTTCTGATGTGAAAACTGATGCTGCACTTAGCACTGACTGCACTTAGCACTGACTGAGAAAGTACACATTACAGTTCTACTTTATAAAATGCTAATTGTAAATATGTTTGTCAATGTTAATAATATGAGAAAGTCCACATTACAGTTCTACTTTTGTTTTGATGTGAAAAGTGATGCTGCATAAGATGACTGCACTTAGCACTGACTGAGAAAGTACATAATAGTTCTACTTTGACGTTTTAATGTTGGACCAAAGCATTGCATGTAATTAGAATACAGGCAAATAAAAGTCATTTAGTTTAAAGTACAATCTTGGCTGTCTTTTTCTCTCAACGCTTCAATAGGTAGATCTTGCCTTCACCAAAAAAAAAAAAGTGATCTTGGGCTTAAAAAGGTTGGTGACCACTGTCGTAGAGACTTGCGGATTGTGCCATTGGTCGATGTTGACCACCTTTCATTGGTCGATGTTGACCACTCCCCCTGTTGACCACCTTTCATTGGTCGATGTTGACCACTCCCCCGATCCTTAGACCACGCCCCCTTAGGCCACACCCCCTCAGTGTATCTCTTGAACCGTTTGTCGTAGAGACTTGCGGATTGTGCCATTGGTCGATGTTGACCACCTTTCATTGGTCGATGTTGACCACTCCCCCGATCCTTAGACCACGCCCCCTTAGGCCACACCCCCTCAGTGTATCTCTTGAACCGTTTGTCGTAGAGACTTGCGGATTGTGCCATTGTACTCAGTAGGGATATCCTCTTTCATTTTTCATTGGTCCATGTTGACCCCCTTTCATTGGTCGATGTTGACCACTCCCCCGATCCTTAGACCACGCCCCCTTAGGCCACACCCCCTCAGTGTATCTCTTGAACCGTTTGTCGTAGAGACTTGCGGATTGTGCCATTGGTCGATGTTGACCACCTTTCATTGGTCGATGTTGACCACTCCCCCGATCCTTAGACCACGCCCCCTTAGGCCACACCCCCTTTAAAAAAATCCGAAAAATCCGAAAACTCTGAAAAATCCCAAAACTCGGAAAAATCTAAAATCCGAAAAAGTTCAAAAACTCGGAAAAGTCCGAAAACCCGAAAACTCGGAAAAATCCAAAAACTCGGAAAATTCCGAAAACTCGGAAACATCAAAAATCCTAAAAAGTTCAAAAACTCGGAAAAATCCGAAAACTCGGAAACATCAAAAATCCGAAAAAGTTCAAAAACTCGGAAAAGTCCGAAAACTCGGAAAAATCCAAAAACTCGGAAAATTCCGAAAACTCTGAAACATCAAAAATCCGAAAAAGTTCAAAAATTCGGAAAAGTCCGAAAACCCGAAAACCCGGACAAATGCAAAAACTCGGAAAATTCCGAAAACTCTGAAACATCAAAAATCTGAAAAAGTTCAAAAACTCGGAAAAGTCCGAAAAAAAATTAAAACTCGGAAAAGTCCGATCTTCAAATGGTATATGTTGACCACTTTTTGTATCCTTTGAACCGTTTGTCATAGAGACTCGCGAGAGACCCTCTCCCCCGTTGGCCGGCGGTGCACAGGCGTCACCCACACTTTCACAATTTCCCCCGCGCGGAATTGTCTAGTTATTATTATTATTATTATTATTATTATTATTATTATTATTATTATTATTATTATTATTATTATTATTATTATTATTATTATTATTATTATTATTATTTTTTTTTTTTTTTTTTTTTTTTTAAATACGTACATTGTCTGTCTACATTTATTTAGTCTAGCATTGGTATTTAAATATTGAGTGTAGTTGAGTAATTGTGGGATTAATGTAATTCACACACTGAAGTTGGAACTGTCTATACTAGGTTGTGGGGTCCGGGGACGGTTTAGCGTGTGGTACTCTCTCGACTTCCTCAGTTGAATCGAGTTGTTTACATGCAGTAGCTTTAGCTACTAACGTTATCATAGCATCATGGTCTGTAATGTGTCAACTGGACAACGCCAGCCTCGTCTGCCAACGCCATATAGATAGCGAACGTTAACGTTTGCAAACGAAGTCAACGTCATCCAGCTGACACCACAGATCTATTTATTATGACAACGTTAGCTAGCGGCTAGCGCTAAAGCTAACCAGAGGGACACGTTAATGTACGGTAGTCAGTGTAGCGGGAGGCAGCACTTGATTTCCATTGGCAAGAGTTTATCTCATTCTATATCACGGCATGAAAAATTAAAAAAATACTTTTTTTGCGACCTTATATTAGAGCCCGGCCTGTGTTTGTCTAAATGCATCAACACCCCTCCCCCCCATTATAAGAGGCCCCTCCTTTATTGGAGGTCCCTCCTCTATTTGAGGATTTACGGTATGTATTTTTAGGCGGATTTTGAGAAAATAGGGCGTAACTATGGAAGCAAATGAGTGACAGTCGTATTTGAATTTTATCAGACACCGAATTTATATCATTGAAAATAATTACTTTGAAAATAATGTATCTGAATTTTTTCAGACACCGAATTTATAGCATTTAAAATATTTACTTTGAAAACATGTATCTAAATTTGTTCAGACACAGAATTTATAGCATTGAAAATAATTACTTTGAAAATCATGTATCTGAATTTTTTTGCTCCGAATCTACCTATGTGAAATAAAAATTCAGTGTTTAAAATTCAGTGTAAAAAAATTCGAATGCATAATAAAATTCAATGTAAAAAATTCGATGCATAATTGCGGTGTATAAAATTCAATGTAAAGAATTCGATGCATAATTGCGGTGTATAGAATTCGATGTAAAAAACCATCATCCGGGCTACCCAGACAAGATAAGCAATCGAGCCTGGATGCAATCGAACTGACTTCTGGCCTATCACTGCACGGCTTTGTCAGTCATGTGATCACACCAACCCGGGAGAAAGATGGCGGTATATATACATACGGTGGGGAGGAGACTGTACATTAGGAACCGTTTGTCATAGAGCCAGTACAGACCCTCTCCCGTTGGCCGGCGGTGCACAGGCGTCACCCACACTTTCCCCGCGCGGAATTCTCTATTTTTTGTCTAATTATCTATTTTTTTAATTTAATTTCTTTAATTAAAAACGAAGGTTGGAACGTCCGTTCGAAGAACCCTGACGAAGTTTGAATCCCAAAAACAGGCTTCAGGGACACAGCCTTACCAAACATTATTATTTAACATGTTCTGTTGTGTATGGGTATGATGTCATAATAGAACATTCTAGAACATTTGTGATGTCACAGTATGATGTCATAATAGGACATTCTAGAACATTTGTGATGTCACAGTATGATGTCATAATAGAACATTCTAGAACATTTGTGATGTCACAGTATGATGTCATAATAGGACATTCTAGAACATTTGTGATGTCACAGTATGATGTCATAATAGAACATTCTAGAACATTTGTGATGTCACAGTATGATGTCATAATAGTACATTCTAGAACATTTGTGATGTCACAGTATGATGTCATAATAGAACATTCTAGAACATTTGTGTACAGTATATATTCAACAATTCTCTCAGTAGACCTCATTGTGCATCATCTTGAAACTGTCTCTTTGTAGAATAAAATGGCGCAGCAAGGAGTTGATCTGAACCGGGGCCAGTTCTGCTGTTCTATCTGTCAGGATGTACTGAAGGATCCGGTAACTATTCCCTGTGGACACAGCTACTGTATGGGCTGTATTACAGACTGCTGGGATCACAGTGATCAGGAGGGGATCTACATGTCATGTCCCCAGTGCAGGGAGACTTTTACTCCAAGGCCTGGTCTGAAGAATAACAACATGCTGGCTGAAATGATGGAACAACTAAGAAGACAAAAAGAGCTTGGCATGAGTCAGCAGAAAATCGATGTGTGCACGTGCCTGCAGCAAGGAGTTGATCTGAACCGGGACCAGTTCTGCTGTTCTCTCTGTCAGGATGTACTGAAGGATCCGGTAACTATTCCCTGTGGACACAGCTACTGTATGGGCTGTATTACAGACTGCTGGGATCACGATGATCAGGAGGGGATCTACACATGTCCCCAGTGCAGGGAGACTTTTACTCCGAGGCCTTATTATAAAACAATAAAAAAAAGAAGAACTCTGAGGCCTGTTCTGAAGAAAAACACTATAATGGCTGAAGTGATGGAACAACTAAGACTCCAAGCTGCTCCTGGTCACTGTGATTTCTGCACTGGGAGAGAGAAGAAGCGACTCAAAGAGTCCGTTACACCCCTAGTGGCCATTCATTTTGCACTAGCATCTGTATTAATATACAGGGGCGGGGGGGGTTCCCAACCTCGTCGTTGCAGGACCCAGACTCACCGCGGGATGTGTCGTCGTTGCTCAGGACCCATCAAGCATGCACTGAAGTGACTTTTACATGTGACTTTTACGTTACTCCAGATTGATGTTTTGTCACAATATTTTACATCCAACTTCATTAGTGTGGGTGACCTGGCGAAGCCAGGTTGCCACCCACACTATAGTTCTTGTCACTCTTTTTATTCTTCTTCTTTATTCCACAGATTTTGCCAGCCAACACCACTCGTGCCAGAGCGTTCGCGCCCCATACACGTGAAAGGTATCAAAACGAGCGGCCTGCCTATGGCAACTGCGGTATTCGAACTCGTAAAGTTTCACCGCACCGTCTGGCTACGAATCGACTTTAAACGGTAAAATTTCGGTCCCATTGGAAATGCATTGCAATTTAGAGTGTAGCAGCTGAAATAATCTTTTTTCCCCTACCTTGGGTGAATTGCGAGTGTGATCTCAATTTTGGACGTAGAAATAAAACAAACACATCAAAATGATGACACGGCTGTCAGCCCGCTCACAAAAGAAAAATAAACTGAATTGGACATTTCTATCTCAACTGACGACCATTCAGTTGAAGGTTCTCCTCCCCATTGACCGCCATGCAATCGCACTCTAGAAATCACTTTTTTCACACAATTTTTTAGCCTTCTGTTCCGATCGCCGAAGGAGTGCCACAATATCGCACGAATGCCACAATTATCGCACACAACCCTTCGCCTACTCGTTGTAGTGCTCTTGTGCGAGTCACAACGCTTCATCTCTTATAGTTTTCTTTTAATCAACGTGACAATGCAGTCATGTAAAGAAAATTCAGAATATGCAAGTCATTGTGCTCATGGCTGATTGGTTCAGGCTTAACAGCTGTGAGGCTCAGGGCTCATGGCTCAGCTGACCTGCCAATGACATCATCCACTTAACCCATCATTGCCCATCACTGTGTTGCAGTACTGAATTGCTGGACAGCGCCCTCTGTCTTGTGGGTTGTGTCATTGTACTCAGTAGGGATATCCTCTTTCATTTTTCATTGGTCGATGTTGACCACCTTTCATTGGTCGATGTTGACCACTCCCCCGATCCGTAGACCACGCCCCCTTAGGCCACACCCCCTCAGTGTATCTCTTGAACCGTTTGTCGTAGAGACTTGCGGATTGTGCCATTGGTCGATGTTGACCACCTTTCATTGGTCAATGTTGACCACTCCCCCTGTTGACCACCTTTCATTGGTCGATGTTGACCACTCCCCCGATCCTTAGACCACGCCCCCTTAGGCCACACCCCCTCAGTGTATCTCTTGAACCGTTTGTCGTAGAGCAGTGGTCACCAACCCGTCGATCTTGATCGACTGGTCGATCTTTGAGACTGTCCCTGTAGATCTTTCCATGAAAATAAAAAATTACAATTACAATTACAATTTTTTTTTTAGATCTTACCCTGAGAGTCCACATTACAGTTCTACTTTTGTTTTGATGTGAAAAGTGATGCTGCACTTAGCACTGACTGAGAAAGTACACATACAGTTCTACTTTTGTTTTGATGTGAAAATGATGCTGCACTTAGCACTGACTGCACTTAGCACTGACTGAGAAAGTAAACATTACAGTTCTACTTTTGTTTTGATGTGAAAAGTGATGCTGCACTTAGCACTGACTGAGAAAGTACACATTACAGTTCTACTTTATAAAATGCTAATTGTAAATATGTTTGTCAATGTTAATAATATGAGAGTCCACATTACAGTTCTACTTTTGTTCTGATGTGAAAACTGATGCTGCACTTAGCACTGACTGCACTTAGCACTGACTGAGAAAGTACACATTACAGTTCTACTTTATAAAATGCTAATTGTAAATATGTTTGTCAATGTTAATAATATGAGAAAGTCCACATTACAGTTCTACTTTTGTTTTGATGTGAAAAGTGATGCTGCATAAGATGACTGCACTTAGCACTGACTGAGAAAGTACATAATAGTTCTACTTTGACGTTTTAATGTTGGACCAAAGCATTGCATGTAATTAGAATACAGGCAAATAAAAGTCATTTAGTTTAAAGTACAATCTTGGCTGTCTTTTTCTCTCAACGCTTCAATAGGTAGATCTTGCCTTCACCAAAAAAAAAAAAGTGATCTTGGGCTTAAAAAGGTTGGTGACCACTGTCGTAGAGACTTGCGGATTGTGCCATTGGTCGATGTTGACCACCTTTCATTGGTCGATGTTGACCACTCCCCCTGTTGACCACCTTTCATTGGTCGATGTTGACCACTCCCCCGATCCTTAGACCACGCCCCCTTAGGCCACACCCCCTCAGTGTATCTCTTGAACCGTTTGTCGTAGAGACTTGCGGATTGTGCCATTGGTCGATGTTGACCACCTTTCATTGGTCGATGTTGACCACTCCCCCGATCCTTAGACCACGCCCCCTTAGGCCACACCCCCTCAGTGTATCTCTTGAACCGTTTGTCGTAGAGACTTGCGGATTGTGCCATTGTACTCAGTAGGGATATCCTCTTTCATTTTTCATTGGTCCATGTTGACCCCCTTTCATTGGTCGATGTTGACCACTCCCCCGATCCTTAGACCACGCCCCCTTAGGCCACACCCCCTCAGTGTATCTCTTGAACCGTTTGTCGTAGAGACTTGCGGATTGTGCCATTGGTCGATGTTGACCACCTTTCATTGGTCGATGTTGACCACTCCCCCGATCCTTAGACCACGCCCCCTTAGGCCACACCCCCTTTAAAAAAATCCGAAAAATCCGAAAACTCTGAAAAATCCCAAAACTCGGAAAAATCTAAAATCCGAAAAAGTTCAAAAACTCGGAAAAGTCCGAAAACCCGAAAACTCGGAAAAATCCAAAAACTCGGAAAATTCCGAAAACTCGGAAACATCAAAAATCCTAAAAAGTTCAAAAACTCGGAAAAATCCGAAAACTCGGAAACATCAAAAATCCGAAAAAGTTCAAAAACTCGGAAAAGTCCGAAAACTCGGAAAAATCCAAAAACTCGGAAAATTCCGAAAACTCGGAAACATCAAAAATCCGAAAAAGTTCAAAAATTCGGAAAAGTCCGAAAACCCGAAAACCCGGACAAATGCAAAAACTCGGAAAATTTCGAAAACTCGGAAACATCAAAAATCTGAAAAAGTTCAAAAACTCGGAAAAGTCTGAAAAAAAATTAAAACTCGGAAAAGTCCGATCTTCAAATGGTATATGTTGACCACTTTTTGTATCCTTTGAACCGTTTGTCATAGAGACTCGCGAGAGACCCTCTCCCCCGTTGGCCGGCGGTGCACAGGCGTCACCCACACTTTCACAATTTCCCCCGCGCGGAATTGTCTAGTTATTATTATTATTATTATTATTATTATTATTATTATTATTATTATTATTATTATTATTATTATTATTATTATTATTATTATTATTATTATTATTATTATTTTTATTTTTTTTTTTTTTTTTTTAAATACGTACATTGTCTGTCTACATTTATTTAGTCTAGCATTGGTATTTAAATATTGAGTGTAGTTGAGTAATTGTGGGATTAATGTAATTCACACACTGAAGTTGGAACTGTCTATACTAGGTTGTGGGGTCCGGGGACGGTTTAGCGTGTGGTACTCTCTCGACTTCCTCAGTTGAATCGAGTTGTTTACATGCAGTAGCTTTAGCTACTAACGTTATCATAGCATCATGGTCTGTAATGTGTCAACTGGACAACGCCAGCCTCGTCTGCCAACGCCATATAGATAGCGAACGTTAACGTTTGCAAACGAAGTCAACGTCATCCAGCTGACACCACAGATCTATTTATTATGACAACGTTAGCTAGCGGCTAGCGCTAAAGCTAACCAGAGGGACACGTTAATGTACGGTAGTCAGTGTAGCGGGAGGCAGCACTTGATTTCCATTGGCAAGAGTTTATCTCATTCTATATCACGGCATGAAAAATTAAAAAAATACTTTTTTTGCGACCTTATATTAGAGCCCGGCCTGTGTTTGTCTAAATGCATCAACACCCCTCCCCCCCATTATAAGAGGCCCCTCCTTTATTGGAGGTCCCTCCTCTATTTGAGGATTTACGGTATGTATTTTTAGGCGGATTTTGAGAAAATAGGGCGTAACTATGGAAGCAAATGAGTGACAGTCGTATTTGAATTTTATCAGACACCGAATTTATATCATTGAAAATAATTACTTTGAAAATAATGTATCTGAATTTTTTCAGACACCGAATTTATAGCATTTAAAATATTTACTTTGAAAACATGTATCTAAATTTGTTCAGACACAGAATTTATAGCATTGAAAATAATTACTTTGAAAATCATGTATCTGAATTTTTTTGCTCCGAATCTACCTATGTGAAATAAAAATTCAGTGTTTAAAATTCAGTGTAAAAAAATTCGAATGCATAATAAAATTCAATGTAAAAAATTCGATGCATAATTGCGGTGTATAAAATTCAATGTAAAGAATTCGATGCATAATTGCGGTGTATAGAATTCGATGTAAAAAACCATCATCCGGGCTACCCAGACAGGATAAGCAATCGAGCCTGGATGCAATCGAACTGACTTCTGGCCTATCACTGCACGGCTTTGTCAGTCATGTGATCACACCAACCCGGGAGAAAGATGGCGGTATATATACATACGGTGGGGAGAGAAATTATACATACGGTGGGGAGGAGACTGTACATTAGGAACCGTTTGTCATAGAGCCAGTACAGACCCTCTCCCGTTGGCCGGCGGTGCACAGGCGTCACCCACACTTTCCCCGCGCGGAATTCTCTATTTTTTGTCTAATTATCTATTTTTTTTATTTAATTTCTTTAATTAAAAACGAAGGTTGGAACGTCCGTTCGAAGAACCCTGACGAAGTTTGAATCCCAAAAACAGGCTTCAGGGACACAGCCTTACCAAACATTATTATTTAACATGTTCTGTTGTGTATGGGTATGATGTCATAATAGAACATTCTAGAACATTTGTGATGTCACAGTATGATGTCATAATAGGACATTCTAGAACATTTGTGATGTCACAGTATGATGTCATAATAGAACATTCTAGAACATTTGTGATGTCACAGTATGATGTCATAATAGGACATTCTAGAACATTTGTGATGTCACAGTATGATGTCATAATAGAACATTCTAGAACATTTGTGATGTCACAGTATGATGTCATAATAGTACATTCTAGAACATTTGTGATGTCACAGTATGATGTCATAATAGAACATTCTAGAACATTTGTGTACAGTATATATTCAACAATTCTCTCAGTAGACCTCATTGTGCATCATCTTGAAACTGTCTCTTTGTAGAATAAAATGGCGCAGCAAGGAGTTGATCTGAACCGGGGCCAGTTCTGCTGTTCTATCTGTCAGGATGTACTGAAGGATCCGGTAACTATTCCCTGTGGACACAGCTACTGTATGGGCTGTATTACAGACTGCTGGGATCACAGTGATCAGGAGGGGATCTACATGTCATGTCCCCAGTGCAGGGAGACTTTTACTCCAAGGCCTGGTCTGAAGAATAACAACATGCTGGCTGAAATGATGGAACAACTAAGAAGACAAAAAGAGCTTGGCATGAGTCAGCAGAAAATCGATGTGTGCACGTGCCTGCAGCAAGGAGTTGATCTGAACCGGGACCAGTTCTGCTGTTCTCTCTGTCAGGATGTACTGAAGGATCCGGTAACTATTCCCTGTGGACACAGCTACTGTATGGGCTGTATTACAGACTGCTGGGATCACGATGATCAGGAGGGGATCTACACATGTCCCCAGTGCAGGGAGACTTTTACTCCAAGGCCTTATTATAAAACAATAAAAAAAAGAAGAACTCTGAGGCCTGTTCTGAAGAAAAACACTATAATGGCTGAAGTGATGGAACAACTAAGACTCCAAGCTGCTCCTGGTCACTGTGATTTCTGCACTGGGAGAGAGAAGAAGCGACTCAAAGAGTCCGTTACACCCCTAGTGGCCATTCATTTTGCACTAGCATCTGTATTAATATACAGGGGCGGGGGGGGTTCCCAACCTCGTCGTTGCAGGACCCAGACTCACCGCGGGATGTGTCGTCGTTGCTCAGGACCCATCAAGCATGCACTGAAGTGACTTTTACATGTGACTTTTACGTTACTCCAGATTGATGTTTTGTCACAATATTTTACATCCAACTTCATTAGTGTGGGTGACCTGGCGAAGCCAGGTTGCCACCCACACTATAGTTCTTGTCACTCTTTTTATTCTTCTTCTTTATTCCACAGATTTTGCCAGCCAACACCACTCGTGCCAGAGCGTTCGCGCCCCATACACGTGAAAGGTATCAAAACGAGCGGCCTGCCTATGGCAACTGCGGTATTCGAACTCGTAAAGTTTCACCGCACCGTCTGGCTACGAATCGACTTTAAACGGTAAAATTTCGGTCCCATTGGAAATGCATTGCAATTTAGAGTGTAGCAGCTGAAATAATCTTTTTTCCCCTACCTTGGGTGAATTGCGAGTGTGATCTCAATTTTGGACGTAGAAATAAAACAAACACATCAAAACGATGACACGGCTGTCAGCCCGCTCACAAAAGAAAAATAAACTGAATTGGACATTTCTATCTCAACTGACGACCATTCAGTTGAAGGTTCTCCTCCCCATTGACCGCCATGCAATCGCACTCTAGAAATCACTTTTTTCACACAATTTTTTAGCCTTCTGTTCCGATCGCCGAAGGAGTGCCACAATATCGCACGAATGCCACAATTATCGCACACAACCCTTCGCCTACTCGTTGTAGTGCTCTTGTGCGAGTCACAACGCTTCATCTCTTATAGTTTTCTTTTAATCAACGTGACAATGCAGTCATGTAAAGAAAATTCAGAATATGCAAGTCATTGTGCTCATGGCTGATTGGTTCAGGCTTAACAGCTGTGAGGCTCAGGGCTCATGGCTCAGCTGACCTGCCAATGACATCATCCACTTAACCCATCATTGCCCATCACTGTGTTGCAGTACTGAATTGCTGGACAGCGCCCTCTGTCTTGTGGGTTGTGTCATTGTACTCAGTAGGGATATCCTCTTTCATTTTTCATTGGTCGATGTTGACCACCTTTCATTGGTCGATGTTGACCACTCCCCCGATCCGTAGACCACGCCCCCTTAGGCCACACCCCCTCAGTGTATCTCTTGAACCGTTTGTCGTAGAGACTTGCGGATTGTGCCATTGGTCGATGTTGACCACCTTTCATTGGTCAATGTTGACCACTCCCCCTGTTGACCACCTTTCATTGGTCGATGTTGACCACTCCCCCGATCCTTAGACCACGCCCCCTTAGGCCACACCCCCTCAGTGTATCTCTTGAACCGTTTGTCGTAGAGCAGTGGTCACCAACCCGTCGATCTTGATCGACTGGTCGATCTTTGAGACTGTCCCTGTAGATCTTTCCATGAAAATAAAAAATTACAATTACAATTACAATTTTTTTTTTAGATCTTACCCTGAGAGTCCACATTACAGTTCTACTTTTGTTTTGATGTGAAAAGTGATGCTGCACTTAGCACTGACTGAGAAAGTACACATACAGTTCTACTTTTGTTTTGATGTGAAAATGATGCTGCACTTAGCACTGACTGCACTTAGCACTGACTGAGAAAGTAAACATTACAGTTCTACTTTTGTTTTGATGTGAAAAGTGATGCTGCACTTAGCACTGACTGAGAAAGTACACATTACAGTTCTACTTTATAAAATGCTAATTGTAAATATGTTTGTCAATGTTAATAATATGAGAGTCCACATTACAGTTCTACTTTTGTTCTGATGTGAAAACTGATGCTGCACTTAGCACTGACTGCACTTAGCACTGACTGAGAAAGTACACATTACAGTTCTACTTTATAAAATGCTAATTGTAAATATGTTTGTCAATGTTAATAATATGAGAAAGTCCACATTACAGTTCTACTTTTGTTTTGATGTGAAAAGTGATGCTGCATAAGATGACTGCACTTAGCACTGACTGAGAAAGTACATAATAGTTCTACTTTGACGTTTTAATGTTGGACCAAAGCATTGCATGTAATTAGAATACAGGCAAATAAAAGTCATTTAGTTTAAAGTACAATCTTGGCTGTCTTTTTCTCAACGCTTCAATAGGTAGATCTTGCCTTCACCAAAAAAAAAAAAGTGATCTTGGGCTTAAAAAGGTTGGTGACCACTGTCGTAGAGACTTGCGGATTGTGCCATTGGTCGATGTTGACCACCTTTCATTGGTCGATGTTGACCACTCCCCCTGTTGACCACCTTTCATTGGTCGATGTTGACCACTCCCCCGATCCTTAGACCACGCCCCCTTAGGCCACACCCCCTCAGTGTATCTCTTGAACCGTTTGTCGTAGAGACTTGCGGATTGTGCCATTGGTCGATGTTGACCACCTTTCATTGGTCGATGTTGACCACTCCCCCGATCCTTAGACCACGCCCCCTTAGGCCACACCCCCTCAGTGTATCTCTTGAACCGTTTGTCGTAGAGACTTGCGGATTGTGCCATTGTACTCAGTAGGGATATCCTCTTTCATTTTTCATTGGTCCATGTTGACCCCCTTTCATTGGTCGATGTTGACCACTCCCCCGATCCTTAGACCACGCCCCCTTAGGCCACACCCCCTCAGTGTATCTCTTGAACCGTTTGTCGTAGAGACTTGCGGATTGTGCCATTGGTCGATGTTGACCACCTTTCATTGGTCGATGTTGACCACTCCCCCGATCCTTAGACCACGCCCCCTTAGGCCACACCCCCTTTAAAAAAATCCGAAAAATCCGAAAACTCTGAAAAATCCCAAAACTCGGAAAAATCTAAAATCCGAAAAAGTTCAAAAACTCGGAAAAGTCCGAAAACCCGAAAACTCGGAAAAATCCAAAAACTCGGAAAATTCCGAAAACTCGGAAACATCAAAAATCCTAAAAAGTTCAAAAACTCGGAAAAATCCGAAAACTCGGAAACATCAAAAATCCGAAAAAGTTCAAAAACTCGGAAAAGTCCGAAAACTCGGAAAAATCCAAAAACTCGGAAAATTCCGAAAACTCGGAAACATCAAAAATCCGAAAAAGTTCAAAAATTCGGAAAAGTCCGAAAACCCGAAAACCCGGACAAATGCAAAAACTCGGAAAATTTAGAAAACTCGGAAACATCAAAAATCTGAAAAAGTTCAAAAACTCGGAAAAGTCCGAAAAAAAATTAAAACTCGGAAAAGTCCGATCTTCAAATGGTATATGTTGACCACTTTTTGTATCCTTTGAACCGTTTGTCATAGAGACTCGCGAGAGACCCTCTCCCCCGTTGGCCGGCGGTGCACAGGCGTCACCCACACTTTCACAATTTCCCCCGCGCGGAATTGTCTAGTTATTATTATTATTATTATTATTATTATTATTATTATTATTATTATTATTATTTTTTTTTTTTTTCTTTTTTTTTTTTTTAAATACGTACATTGTCTGTCTACATTTATTTAGTCTAGCATTGGTATTTAAATATTGAGTGTAGTTGAGTAATTGTGGGATTAATGTAATTCACACACTGAAGTTGGAACTGTCTATACTAGGTTGTGGGGTCCGGGGACGGTTTAGCGTGTGGTACTCTCTCGACTTCCTCAGTTGAATCGAGTTGTTTACATGCAGTAGCTTTAGCTACTAACGTTATCATAGCATCATGGTCTGTAATGTGTCAACTGGACAACGCCAGCCTCGTCTGCCAACGCCATATAGATAGCGAACGTTAACGTTTGCAAACGAAGTCAACGTCATCCAGCTGACACCACAGATCTATTTATTATGACAACGTTAGCTAGCGGCTAGCGCTAAAGCTAACCAGAGGGACACGTTAATGTACGGTAGTCAGTGTAGCGGGAGGCAGCACTTGATTTCCATTGGCAAGAGTTTATCTCATTCTATATCACGGCATGAAAAATTAAAAAAATACTTTTTTTGCAACCTTATATTAGAGCCCGGCCTGTGTTTGTCTAAATGCATCAACACCCCTCCCCCCCATTATAAGAGGCCCCTCCTTTATTGGAGGTCCCTCCTCTATTTGAGGATTTACGGTATGTATTTTTAGGCGGATTTTGAGAAAATAGGGCGTAACTATGGAAGCAAATGAGTGACAGTCGTATTTGAATTTTATCAGACACCGAATTTATATCATTGAAAATAATTACTTTGAAAATAATGTATCTGAATTTTTTCAGACACCGAATTTATAGCATTTAAAATATTTACTTTGAAAACATGTATCTAAATTTGTTCAGACACAGAATTTATAGCATTGAAAATAATTACTTTGAAAATCATGTATCTGAATTTTTTTGCTCCGAATCTACCTATGTGAAATAAAAATTCAGTGTTTAAAATTCAGTGTAAAAAAATTCGAATGCATAATAAAATTCAATGTAAAAAATTCGATGCATAATTGCGGTGTATAAAATTCAATGTAAAGAATTCGATGCATAATTGCGGTGTATAGAATTCGATGTAAAAAACCATCATCCGGGCTACCCAGACAGGATAAGCAATCGAGCCTGGATGCAATCGAACTGACTTCTGGCCTATCACTGCACGGCTTTGTCAGTCATGTGATCACACCAACCCGGGAGAAAGATGGCGGTATATATACATACGGTGGGGAGAGAAATTATACATACGGTGGGGAGGAGACTGTACATTAGGAACCGTTTGTCATAGAGCCAGTACAGACCCTCTCCCGTTGGCCGGCGGTGCACAGGCGTCACCCACACTTTCCCCGCGCGGAATTCTCTATTTTTTGTCTAATTATCTATTTTTTTTATTTAATTTCTTTAATTAAAAACGAAGGTTGGAACGTCCGTTCGAAGAACCCTGACGAAGTTTGAATCCCAAAAACAGGCTTCAGGGACACAGCCTTACCAAACATTATTATTTAACATGTTCTGTTGTGTATGGGTATGATGTCATAATAGAACATTCTAGAACATTTGTGATGTCACAGTATGATGTCATAATAGGACATTCTAGAACATTTGTGATGTCACAGTATGATGTCATAATAGAACATTCTAGAACATTTGTGATGTCACAGTATGATGTCATAATAGGACATTCTAGAACATTTGTGATGTCACAGTATGATGTCATAATAGAACATTCTAGAACATTTGTGATGTCACAGTATGATGTCATAATAGTACATTCTAGAACATTTGTGATGTCACAGTATGATGTCATAATAGAACATTCTAGAACATTTGTGTACAGTATATATTCAACAATTCTCTCAGTAGACCTCATTGTGCATCATCTTGAAACTGTCTCTTTGTAGAATAAAATGGCGCAGCAAGGAGTTGATCTGAACCGGGGCCAGTTCTGCTGTTCTATCTGTCAGGATGTACTGAAGGATCCGGTAACTATTCCCTGTGGACACAGCTACTGTATGGGCTGTATTACAGACTGCTGGGATCACAGTGATCAGGAGGGGATCTACATGTCATGTCCCCAGTGCAGGGAGACTTTTACTCCAAGGCCTGGTCTGAAGAATAACAACATGCTGGCTGAAATGATGGAACAACTAAGAAGACAAAAAGAGCTTGGCATGAGTCAGCAGAAAATCGATGTGTGCACGTGCCTGCAGCAAGGAGTTGATCTGAACCGGGACCAGTTCTGCTGTTCTCTCTGTCAGGATGTACTGAAGGATCCGGTAACTATTCCCTGTGGACACAGCTACTGTATGGGCTGTATTACAGACTGCTGGGATCACGATGATCAGGAGGGGATCTACACATGTCCCCAGTGCAGGGAGACTTTTACTCCGAGGCCTTATTATAAAACAATAAAAAAAAGAAGAACTCTGAGGCCTGTTCTGAAGAAAAACACTATAATGGCTGAAGTGATGGAACAACTAAGACTCCAAGCTGCTCCTGGTCACTGTGATTTCTGCACTGGGAGAGAGAAGAAGCGACTCAAAGAGTCCGTTACACCCCTAGTGGCCATTCATTTTGCACTAGCATCTGTATTAATATACAGGGGCGGGGGGGGTTCCCAACCTCGTCGTTGCAGGACCCAGACTCACCGCGGGATGTGTCGTCGTTGCTCAGGACCCATCAAGCATGCACTGAAGTGACTTTTACATGTGACTTTTACGTTACTCCAGATTGATGTTTTGTCACAATATTTTACATCCAACTTCATTAGTGTGGGTGACCTGGCGAAGCCAGGTTGCCACCCACACTATAGTTCTTGTCACTCTTTTTATTCTTCTTCTTTATTCCACAGATTTTGCCAGCCAACACCACTCGTGCCAGAGCGTTCGCGCCCCATACACGTGAAAGGTATCAAAACGAGCGGCCTGCCTATGGCAACTGCGGTATTCGAACTCGTAAAGTTTCACCGCACCGTCTGGCTACGAATCGACTTTAAACGGTAAAATTTCGGTCCCATTGGAAATGCATTGCCATTTAGAGTGTAGCAGCTGAAATAATCTTTTTTCCCCTACCTTGGGTGAATTGCGAGTGTGATCTCAATTTTGGACGTAGAAATAAAACAAACACATCAAAACGATGACACGGCTGTCAGCCCGCTCACAAAAGAAAAATAAACTGAATTGGACATTTCTATCTCAACTGACGACCATTCAGTTGAAGGTTCTCCTCCCCATTGACCGCCATGCAATCGCACTCTAGAAATCACTTTTTTCACACAATTTTTTAGCCTTCTGTTCCGATCGCCGAAGGAGTGCCACAATATCGCACGAATGCCACAATTATCGCACACAACCCTTCGCCTACTCGTTGTAGTGCTCTTGTGCGAGTCACAACGCTTCATCTCTTATAGTTTTCTTTTAATCAACGTGACAATGCAGTCATGTAAAGAAAATTCAGAATATGCAAGTCATTGTGCTCATGGCTGATTGGTTCAGGCTTAACAGCTGTGAGGCTCAGGGCTCATGGCTCAGCTGACCTGCCAATGACATCATCCACTTAACCCATCATTGCCCATCACTGTGTTGCAGTACTGAATTGCTGGACAGCGCCCTCTGTCTTGTGGGTTGTGTCATTGTACTCAGTAGGGATATCCTCTTTCATTTTTCATTGGTCGATGTTGACCACCTTTCATTGGTCGATGTTGACCACTCCCCCGATCCGTAGACCACGCCCCCTTAGGCCACACCCCCTCAGTGTATCTCTTGAACCGTTTGTCGTAGAGACTTGCGGATTGTGCCATTGGTCGATGTTGACCACCTTTCATTGGTCGATGTTGACCACTCCCCCTGTTGACCACCTTTCATTGGTCGATGTTGACCACTCCCCCGATCCTTAGACCACGCCCCCTTAGGCCACACCCCCTCAGTGTATCTCTTGAACCGTTTGTCGTAGAGCAGTGGTCACCAACCCGTCGATCTTGATCGACTGGTCGATCTTTGAGACTGTCCCTGTAGATCTTTCCATGAAAATAAAAAATTACAATTACAATTACAATTTTTTTTTTAGATCTTACCCTGAGAGTCCACATTACAGTTCTACTTTTGTTTTGATGTGAAAAGTGATGCTGCACTTAGCACTGACTGAGAAAGTACACATACAGTTCTACTTTTGTTTTGATGTGAAAATGATGCTGCACTTAGCACTGACTGCACTTAGCACTGACTGAGAAAGTAAACATTACAGTTCTACTTTTGTTTTGATGTGAAAAGTGATGCTGCACTTAGCACTGACTGAGAAAGTACACATTACAGTTCTACTTTATAAAATGCTAATTGTAAATATGTTTGTCAATGTTAATAATATGAGAGTCCACATTACAGTTCTACTTTTGTTCTGATGTGAAAACTGATGCTGCACTTAGCACTGACTGCACTTAGCACTGACTGAGAAAGTACACATTACAGTTCTACTTTATAAAATGCTAATTGTAAATATGTTTGTCAATGTTAATAATATGAGAAAGTCCACATTACAGTTCTACTTTTGTTTTGATGTGAAAAGTGATGCTGCATAAGATGACTGCACTTAGCACTGACTGAGAAAGTACATAATAGTTCTACTTTGACGTTTTAATGTTGGACCAAAGCATTGCATGTAATTAGAATACAGGCAAATAAAAGTCATTTAGTTTAAAGTACAATCTTGGCTGTCTTTTTCTCTCAACGCTTCAATAGGTAGATCTTGCCTTCACCAAAAAAAAAAAAGTGATCTTGGGCTTAAAAAGGTTGGTGACCACTGTCGTAGAGACTTGCGGATTGTGCCATTGGTCGATGTTGACCACCTTTCATTGGTCGATGTTGACCACTCCCCCTGTTGACCACCTTTCATTGGTCGATGTTGACCACTCCCCCGATCCTTAGACCACGCCCCCTTAGGCCACACCCCCTCAGTGTATCTCTTGAACCGTTTGTCGTAGAGACTTGCGGATTGTGCCATTGGTCGATGTTGACCACCTTTCATTGGTCGATGTTGACCACTCCCCCGATCCTTAGACCACGCCCCCTTAGGCCACACCCCCTCAGTGTATCTCTTGAACCGTTTGTCGTAGAGACTTGCGGATTGTGCCATTGTACTCAGTAGGGATATCCTCTTTCATTTTTCATTGGTCCATGTTGACCCCCTTTCATTGGTCGATGTTGACCACTCCCCCGATCCTTAGACCACGCCCCCTTAGGCCACACCCCCTCAGTGTATCTCTTGAACCGTTTGTCGTAGAGACTTGCGGATTGTGCCATTGGTCGATGTTGACCACCTTTCATTGGTCGATGTTGACCACTCCCCCGATCCTTAGACCACGCCCCCTTAGGCCACACCCCCTTTAAAAAAATCCGAAAAATCCGAAAACTCTGAAAAATCCCAAAACTCGGAAAAATCTAAAATCCGAAAAAGTTCAAAAACTCGGAAAAGTCCGAAAACCCGAAAACTCGGAAAAATCCAAAAACTCGGAAAATTCCGAAAACTCGGAAACATCAAAAATCCTAAAAAGTTCAAAAACTCGGAAAAATCCGAAAACTCGGAAACATCAAAAATCCGAAAAAGTTCAAAAACTCGGAAAAGTCCGAAAACTCGGAAAAATCCAAAAACTCGGAAAATTCCGAAAACTCGGAAACATCAAAAATCCGAAAAAGTTCAAAAATTCGGAAAAGTCCGAAAACCCGAAAACCCGGACAAATGCAAAAACTCGGAAAATTTCGAAAACTCGGAAACATCAAAAATCAGAAAAAGTTCAAAAACTCGGAAAAGTCCGAAAAAAAATTAAAACTCGGAAAAGTCCGATCTTCAAATGGTATATGTTGACCACTTTTTGTATCCTTTGAACCGTTTGTCATAGAGACTCGCGAGAGACCCTCTCCCCCGTTGGCCGGCGGTGCACAGGCGTCACCCACACTTTCACAATTTCCCCCGCGCGGAATTGTCTAGTTATTATTATTATTATTATTATTATTATTATTATTATTATTATTATTATTATTATTATTATTATTATTATTATTATTATTATTATTATTATTATTATTATTTTTTTTTTTTTTTTTTTTTTTTAAATACGTACATTGTCTGTCTACATTTATTTAGTCTAGCATTGGTATTTAAATATTGAGTGTAGTTGAGTAATTGTGGGATTAATGTAATTCACACACTGAAGTTGGAACTGTCTATACTAGGTTGTGGGGTCCGGGGACGGTTTAGCGTGTGGTACTCTCTCGACTTCCTCAGTTGAATCGAGTTGTTTACATGCAGTAGCTTTAGCTACTAACGTTATCATAGCATCATGGTCTGTAATGTGTCAACTGGACAACGCCAGCCTCGTCTGCCAACGCCATATAGATAGCGAACGTTAACGTTTGCAAACGAAGTCAACGTCATCCAGCTGACACCACAGATCTATTTATTATGACAACGTTAGCTAGCGGCTAGCGCTAAAGCTAACCAGAGGGACACGTTAATGTACGGTAGTCAGTGTAGCGGGAGGCAGCACTTGATTTCCATTGGCAAGAGTTTATCTCATTCTATATCACGGCATGAAAAATTAAAAAAATACTTTTTTTGCGACCTTATATTAGAGCCCGGCCTGTGTTTGTCTAAATGCATCAACACCCCTCCCCCCCATTATAAGAGGCCCCTCCTTTATTGGAGGTCCCTCCTCTATTTGAGGATTTACGGTATGTATTTTTAGGCGGATTTTGAGAAAATAGGGCGTAACTATGGAAGCAAATGAGTGACAGTCGTATTTGAATTTTATCAGACACCGAATTTATATCATTGAAAATAATTACTTTGAAAATAATGTATCTGAATTTTTTCAGACACCGAATTTATAGCATTTAAAATATTTACTTTGAAAACATGTATCTAAATTTGTTCAGACACAGAATTTATAGCATTGAAAATAATTACTTTGAAAATCATGTATCTGAATTTTTTTGCTCCGAATCTACCTATGTGAAATAAAAATTCAGTGTTTAAAATTCAGTGTAAAAAAATTCGAATGCATAATAAAATTCAATGTAAAAAATTCGATGCATAATTGCGGTGTATAAAATTCAATGTAAAGAATTCGATGCATAATTGCGGTGTATAGAATTCGATGTAAAAAACCATCATCCGGGCTACCCAGACAGGATAAGCAATCGAGCCTGGATGCAATCGAACTGACTTCTGGCCTATCACTGCACGGCTTTGTCAGTCATGTGATCACACCAACCCGGGAGAAAGATGGCGGTATATATACATACGGTGGGGAGAGAAATTATACATACGGTGGGGAGGAGACTGTACATTAGGAACCGTTTGTCATAGAGCCAGTACAGACCCTCTCCCGTTGGCCGGCGGTGCACAGGCGTCACCCACACTTTCCCCGCGCGGAATTCTCTATTTTTTGTCTAATTATCTATTTTTTTTATTTAATTTCTTTAATTAAAAACGAAGGTTGGAACGTCCGTTCGAAGAACCCTGACGAAGTTTGAATCCCAAAAACAGGCTTCAGGGACACAGCCTTACCAAACATTATTATTTAACATGTTCTGTTGTGTATGGGTATGATGTCATAATAGAACATTCTAGAACATTTGTGATGTCACAGTATGATGTCATAATAGGACATTCTAGAACATTTGTGATGTCACAGTATGATGTCATAATAGAACATTCTAGAACATTTGTGATGTCACAGTATGATGTCATAATAGGACATTCTAGAACATTTGTGATGTCACAGTATGATGTCATAATAGAACATTCTAGAACATTTGTGATGTCACAGTATGATGTCATAATAGTACATTCTAGAACATTTGTGATGTCACAGTATGATGTCATAATAGAACATTCTAGAACATTTGTGTACAGTATATATTCAACAATTCTCTCAGTAGACCTCATTGTGCATCATCTTGAAACTGTCTCTTTGTAGAATAAAATGGCGCAGCAAGGAGTTGATCTGAACCGGGGCCAGTTCTGCTGTTCTATCTGTCAGGATGTACTGAAGGATCCGGTAACTATTCCCTGTGGACACAGCTACTGTATGGGCTGTATTACAGACTGCTGGGATCACAGTGATCAGGAGGGGATCTACATGTCATGTCCCCAGTGCAGGGAGACTTTTACTCCAAGGCCTGGTCTGAAGAATAACAACATGCTGGCTGAAATGATGGAACAACTAAGAAGACAAAAAGAGCTTGGCATGAGTCAGCAGAAAATCGATGTGTGCACGTGCCTGCAGCAAGGAGTTGATCTGAACCGGGACCAGTTCTGCTGTTCTCTCTGTCAGGATGTACTGAAGGATCCGGTAACTATTCCCTGTGGACACAGCTACTGTATGGGCTGTATTACAGACTGCTGGGATCACGATGATCAGGAGGGGATCTACACATGTCCCCAGTGCAGGGAGACTTTTACTCCGAGGCCTTATTATAAAACAATAAAAAAAAGAAGAACTCTGAGGCCTGTTCTGAAGAAAAACACTATAATGGCTGAAGTGATGGAACAACTAAGACTCCAAGCTGCTCCTGGTCACTGTGATTTCTGCACTGGGAGAGAGAAGAAGCGACTCAAAGAGGCCCACCAACAGGTTGTGTCTGAGCTGAGAGACGAACTACAGGACATAGTGAATGCATTTAATGTTTTAGATTCAAGATTCAAGATTTTTTTCAAGATTCAAGAGTTTTAATTGTCACGGCATACAGGTATACAATGAAATGCGGCTGGTCTTGCCCGCGACGATGTGCAATACAGTGGTACAACATATAATAGAATCCAATAAAAATACAGTGGTACAACATATTAAAGAATCCAATAAACAGTGCAATAAACAGGTACATGGTGTGCCATCTCGGTATCTGTACATTAGTATTTACAGAGCATATAGGACATGCTAGTTAGCTTTAGTAGTGCAATACACTGTTCCTGATGTTATACTACTTTAAGTGGCCTTTCCTCTGGCCATAAGTGTGCGTGTGTGCGTCATGAGTGTTAAAGTGGCTGCTAGTGTGTGAGCGTGCTCAGCGTGCGTGTCGTGTATGTACTTGTGTGTGGATAGTTCAGTTTCTGTGTCTCTCAATGTTCATTGTTCAAGGCTCTGATGGCCTGGGGGAAGAAGCTTAGCCTAAGCCTCTCCGTCTTAGTCTCTAGAATTCGCAGGCGTCTGCCTGACCTCAGCAGCTGGAACAGGCTGTTATTGGGGTGGTGGGGGTCTTTCATTATCCTGCAGGCTCTGGATTTGCACCTCTTGTTGTATAGAGCCTGCAGGGGAGGTAGCGCAATACCCGTGGTACGCTCGGCTGAGCGCACCACTCTCTGTAGGGCCTTCTTGTCCTGTGCCGTGCTGTTCCCATACCAGGCAGTGATGTTTCCGGTCAAGATGCTCTCTACAGCTCCTGAGTAGAAGGACTGGAGTATCTTCCCCGATACTCTGAACTTCCTTAACTGTCTCAGGTGGTAGAGGCGCTGCTTCGCTTTCTTTACTACTGTGTTTATGTGTGTTGACCATGTCAGGTCCTCTGAGATGTGGACCCCCAGGTACTTGAAGCTGCTCACCCTGTCCACGGTAGCCCCGTTAATCCTCAATGGTGTGTGTGTCTCCCGCTGTCCTCTCCTATAATCCACGATCAGCTCCTTGGTTTTACCAATGTTCAGGAGCAGGCTGTTGTCCTGGCACCAACGTTCCAGTACCTCAACCTCCTCCCGGTAGGCCTTCTCGTCGTTGTCCGAGATCAGCCCCACCACCACCGTGTCGTCGGCGAACTTCACAATGGAGTTGGAGCTGAACTTGGCCACACAGTCGTGTGTGTAGAGTGAGTACAGCAGGGGGCTTAGAACACAGCCCTGGGGGGACCCGATGCTCAGGGTGATGGTGTTGGAGGTCTGACCCCCCACCCTGACCGCCTGGGGTCTTTCACTCAGAAAGTCCAGTACCTAGGCGCTTAGGGCCGAGCTCAGGCCTAGCTCGATCAGCTTGTCCACCAGTCTGGTGGGGACTATGGTGTTGAACGCTGAGCTGTAGTCAATGAACAACAGTCTCACATAGCCCCCCTTCTGACGGTCAAGGTGGGAGAGAGTGCTGTGCAGTACCTGGGAGACCGCGTCATCAGTGGACCTGTTTGTCCTGTATGCAAATTGCATAGGGTCCATATCACTGGGGAGAGAGGCACAAATGTGGTCCTTGACCAGCCTCTCGAAACATTTCATGACCACAGAGGTGAGTGCCACCGGTCTGTAATCATTTGGACATGTTGGGGAGGGTTTCTTCGGTACAGGGATGATGGTAGACATCTTGAAGCAGGCAGGGACTACTGACTCCGCCAGGGATTGATTAAATATGGCGGTGAACACCGGGGCAAGCTGGTTTGCACAGGACTTAAGTATGCGTCCTGTTATACCATCTGGGCCTGCAGCCTTCCTGGTGTTCACCTGCATAAATGCTCTTCTCACACTGTGTTCCGACAACGAGAGAGCGCCCCCGCCCCCCCGCGGTTGCCCCCCCCCCCTCCACAACAGCCGGTGCGCCAGTGACGTCACTAGCCAGAGGGCTAGCGGCGACACTGTCTACACCGAACCGAGCGTAGAAGGAGTTGAGTTTGTCCGCTAGAGAGGCGTCGTCGCTCCCCATTGAGGGGGCGCTGACTTTGTAGTCAGTTATTGTCTTCAGTCCCCTCCACAAGCCTCTTGTGTCGTTTTGTGCCATTTGTGTCTCCAGTTTCTCAGCATATGTCCTCTTAGCAAGTTTAACAGCCTTGCGTAGAGTGTAGACTGAAGCCTTGTATTCTTCCATATTTCCTGACTCTCTGCCCAGGTTATAAGCCGTGGTGCGTGAGTTTAGGGCTGTTCTTATAGTGCTGTCCACCCAAGGTTTCTGGTTTGGGAAAACCCGCGCCGTCTTTGTGAGGACAATGCCGTCTGCCACTGTAGTTATGTAGCTTACAACGGTATCAGCATACTCGCTGACGTCACTGGCGCTTCCTTCAAACATGTCCCAGTCTGTATCCTTGAACGCGTCACGGAGCTCGGCCTCTGATTCGTCAGACCACTTTTTTGTCTCACGTGACACGACGACTTCGCGTGATCTCTGTTTGTATGCTGGGATTAAAAAGATGGAGTCGTGATCGCTCGCGCTTACAGAGCCCATCAGTGGCGGAGCCGCTACAGCCTTGTAGGCAGCTCTGAACGGGGTGTAGCAGTGGTCGAGTGTGTTCCCCCCTCTTGTGGAGCAGGCGATGTGCTGAAAAAAGGTCGGCATCACTTTTTTCAGGTTTGCCTGGTTGAAATCACCAGTCACTATCGTCGCGGCTTCCGGGTGCTTGATCTGCTGTTTGTTGATGTGGTCGTGTAATTCCCCCAGCGCTTTGCCGGTATTTGCCTGTGGATGAATATACACAACGGATATAATGACCGCGGTAAATTCACGGGGTAGGTGGTACGGCCTGCACAGGATTTGGAGATGTTCCATATCTGGGGAGCATGAACTTGAGAGGACATGTACTTCCTTGGGATTAACCCAGAGATTGTTCGTGAGGATGCAGACCCCACCTCCGACGCTCTTCCCAGAGGATGCCGTGCGATCTGCTCTCAGGACGGTGAAATTGTCCGATGGAGAGACGCTGTTGTCCGGCGTCGCTGGCTTGAGCCATGTCTCAGTGAAACACATGATATTAACGTCTCTCATCTCCCGTTGGAATCGGACCCTCGCTCTCAAGTCGTCCATCCTTCCCTCCAACGAACGTGCATTCGCCAGAAAGATGGATGGAATTGCTGGACGGTAAGCAGATCTTTTTAATCTAAGTCTGATACCGCCTCGTCTACCTCTATGTTTCTTTCTGCCGTTTCCTTTGTTATCGTTCTCCCGCTTGATTTCTGTTAGCCCTTCTGGGCATAAAGTGTCTCCCAACTCCAATTTGAGTCCGGAGTTTAGGTCCATAAGTGTCTGGCGGTCGTATGACATACCCGCCAGTGATGTTTTAATAAAAAAAGTCGAAAAAACAAACATAATAGCTAAAAATGTGCACAATCATCGCGGAGCTAAACCAAAGGCGACTGACCGGGGTCGCGCCATGATAACTTTTACTGCCACCACCAGAGCCCAAGACCAGAGCTGACTTCTTACAATATTACTCTCAGATCACACTGGACCCAAACACAACAAACACAAGTCTGTCTTTGTCTGAGGGGAACAGAAAAGCAACAGTGATGAAGAAAGAGCAGTCATATCCTTATCACCCAGAAAGATTTATTGGATTGTGGCCTCAGGTTCTGGGTAGAGAAGGTCTGACTGGACGCTGTTACTGGGAGGTGGAGATGAGTGGTGCAGGGGTTTCTGTAGCAGCCTCCTACAAAGACATTAGTAGAAGAGGCAACGGGTATGACAGTAGGTTTGGATTCAATTCCAAATCCTGGGCTTTATTTTGCAGACACAGTAATTACTTCTTCTACCACAATAACGAGGAAATAAGACTAGTACCAGGCCCCCGGTCCTCCAGAATAGGAGTGTACCTGGATCACAGGGCAGGTACTCTGTGCTTCTACAGCGTCTCTGACACCATGACCCTCCTGCACAGAGTCAACACCACATTCACTCAGCCTCTCTATCCTGGACTTTGGCTTCAATATGGAATCCTTCATGGATACAACCCTGGGAAGGCTGAGTTCTGTGAGCTGAAATAGAGATCAGTGACATTCACAGCTCCTCTACCCAGGGTTTGGGATTTAAATTGACCTTGAATATTCTGAGTTGTGAAAGATGAGGTAATTAGGAGTTACATTCATTCACGCAGTCACTCTATTGTTGTTCTGAAGGACACACACGCACGCATGCACACACACACACACACACACACACACACACACACACACACACACACACACACACGCACACACACACATGTTTAGCTTTTTTTCTAGTTATTCATTATTGTTCATTTGTGCATCAGTTCTGAGCGATAAATCAGGTTTGAGCACTAAGGCTTGCAGTGTGAATGTAGCCTCATTGTCATTGTTGGTTGTGGTTAGTGGGGTGTATAAGTACCCAGAAATTATACTTAAGTGAAAGTATGGGTACCGTCTCAAAATCGTACTCAAGTAAAAGTCAGAGTATCTGGCTCAAAACACACTTAAGTAAAAGTAAAAAAGTTTCTACTTTTAAATGTACTTAAGTACTAAAAAGTAAAAACCTTCTTTTATTCCGGGGCATTGAAATGTTCCGTTTCGTCCTCTTCATCACTCGTACTATCAGGTGTTTAATCAAAGACCCCTGCTTTCTAGTCTTGCACAAGGACCAATCCGCATGGGTATGGACGGGTATGGGGTGAGGGGCACTCTCTCATTGACGGAACACAGTGTGAGAAGAGCATTTATGCAGGTGAACACCAGAAAAGCAGCTGGCCCAGATGGGATAACAGGACGGATACTTAAGTCCTGTGCTAACCAGCTAGCCCCAGTGTTCACCACCATATTCAATCTATCCCTGGCTGAGTCCGTGGTCCCTGCCTGCTTCAAGGTGTCCAAAAATCCTCCCCAGCAGGTCTTAATGACTACAGACCAGTGGCACTCACCTCTGTGGTCATGAAATGTTTTGAGAGGCTGGTTAAGGATTACATTTGTGCCTCCCTCCCCAGTGATATGGACCCTTTGCAATTTGCATACAGGTCAAACAGGTCCACTGACGATGCGGTCTCTCAGGTACTACACAACACCCTCTCTCACCTAGACAGCCAGAAGAGGGGCTATGTGAGACTGTTGTTCATTGACTATAGCTCAGCGTTCAACACCGTAGTCCCCACCAGACTGGTGGACAAGCTGATTGAGCTGGGTCTGAGCTCCGCTCTGAGCGCCTGGGTACTGGACTTTCTGAGTGAAAGGCCTCAGGCGGTCAGGGTGGGGGGTCAGACCTCCAGCACGATCACCCTGAGTATCGGGTCCCCCCAGGGCTGTGTTCTGAGCCCCCTGCTGTACTTACTCTACACACACGATTGCTCTACCACCCCTGCAGGTCTTATATAACAAGAGGTGCAAATCCAGAGCCTGCAAAATAATGAAAGACCCTCACCACCCCAACAACAGCCTGTTCAAGCTGCTGCGGTCAGGAAAACGCCTGCGCACACCAGCAACTAGGACAGAGAGACTTCGGCTCAGCTTCTTCCCCCAGGCCATCACAGTCTTGAACACTGAACTCTCCACACACAAGCACACATGAGCACACACACAACACACATACTGTATACGCTCACACACTAACAGTCACTTTAGCACGAACACACACACACACACACATGCTGCACACGCTCACACTCAACGGTCACTTTACACACAATGAAAAGGTCACTTTAAAAAAAGGAACAGGAGTGGTTATTGTATAGATTCAGAACTGAACTTCAATTCTCATATTAGCAAAGTAACGAAAACATCGTTCTTCCATCTCAGAAATATAGCAAACGTACGACCATTTATTAATCAGAACGATGCTGAGAAGCTAATTCATGCATTCATATCTAGCCGGTTAGACTACTGTAATGCACTTTTCACAGGTCTCCCTAAGAAAACCACAGAGAGGCTTCAGCTAATCCAAAACTCCGCAGCCCGACTGCTAACTAGAACCAAAAGGAGAGAGCACATTAGTCCAGTCTTAGCTGCTTTACACTGGCTTCCTGTAACATTAGAATTGACTTTAAGGTCCTTCTCCTTACATACAAAGCTCTAAATGGACAGGGACCTAGCTACATCACCAACACTCTAATAAATTACACGCCAGCAAGAACACTGCGATCATCAGCTGCTGGACTACTAGAGGCTCCCAGAAACAGTCAAAAGAGGATCGGTAATGCAGCCTTTATCAACTATGCCCCAAAACTGTGGAACAAACTACCCCAAAACATCAGGGAAGCCAACTCGCTAGACATCTTCAAAAGACAGCTTAAAACCTATCTCTTTGCTCAGGCATTTCAATGACTTACCTGCACTATTCTTACCCTGCCTACTTTTATACACTGCCTATCAAATTCATGTGTCGGTTCTATGCTAATTTTATCTTATTTGATCTATTTTATCACACTTTTTACTTCTTACTGATGCACTGCTCTGTTGTATGTTAAATACCCTGTTGTATGTCCGTTCTATTTTATAATTTTTAGAATCATTATAAACTATTTTTATACTGAATGATTTACCATACCTTGCTACCTGTCTATCTTTTTTATGTTCGCTTATACCTGTATTTTTTACTGTTGTGAAGCACTTTGAACTGCAACCTCTGTATGAAAAGTGCTATACAAATAAAGTTATTATTATTATTATTATTATTATTATTATTATTATTATTATTATTATTATTATTATTATTATTATTATTATTATTATTATTATTATTATTATTATTATTATTATTATTATAGCAAGATAGCATAAGGATATATAGTATAACTGTAGATTGTATAGTATAGTATTGTATAGTAGTGTAGTGTACATAAGACCCATACCTCATCCGTAGCTAACATTGTATTGCACTATCGCAGGACCTTAGCATGTCTTTTACCATGCTTTTTGTAAACTTTATGTACATTATACCTGTTATGTCTTATTCTTATTACTTGTATTATTGCACAATCGCTGCGGGCATGACCACCCGCATTTCACTGTATGCTTGTATGCCGTGACAAATAAAAGTCTTGACTTGACTTGAACATTCTCTGATTCCTGCAACTGTTTCTCAACCCAGTAACATCGGAGCCCCTCTCACTCCTATAATTGCTTTATGCCTCTCGCTTGTCTGTCTTATAATGCATAGTGTGCTACTCTCTGTTCTCTGTGCTTGTTTCTATTGTTCTGCTTGTTGTCATGAGTAAATGGAAGATATGCCGCAAATGTTATAACTGTATATTGCTTGACTGGTATATTTGGACATGTCCCTTTGTCCTTTAACTTTTTAAGATTGTTGTGTTTTTAGTTGGGTTTGTAAAAGTCTGCATCGCGGCTGTCGTTTAGCTACAGTATGTCGGAAATGCTTAACCTGAATTATTTTTCAGCCCCCCTCCAAGGCTCCCCCTTCAATTCAAGAGGCATTGTCTCTTGCCAGGCCATCATTGTACATAAGAATTTGTTCTTAATTGATTTGCCTGGTTAAATAAAGGTAAAACATTTATAATAATAAGAGAATAGTCGACGTTCTCCAAACCGAATCAACCGCCCATCATGTCTGGAGTTAATTTTAGCTCAAAAAGAATGAGAGAAAGAAATATTAGCCATATTGCTTGTGTTCATGAGTTCTCATTCACTTGGATAAGGCGGAAGGGACACTTATGCAACCTTCAGCACTTTCTTTCCATTGCCCTCATACTGTGACATACTTGCCCCCCTCTACTGGGTCCCACTCTGTAGTTTGATAACCACTGCAGTGTACAACAAAATACATACATATAACACACGCACACATATGTACTGTAATTAATGTAATTAATACACAACTGTTTAGAGTTTTTGGATGCGTGCGAGATTATAAAAAATAAATTTAAAAAAGTGCATTGTTTTTTGGTGAAGTGCCCCTTTAAGTGCAGGATCAGTAAGGTTGTTGGTCTTCATCTACCTGCATTCAGTGCTGCGTGGCTCTTAATGTATGGGCTCTTACAACAGTCAAACATACTGTGTGTGTGTATACAGTGTATACAGTATTATATATATATATCGCACAGGAATCTGGTAGAGACTCTCACTCTATCAGACTC
>NC_140165.1:17542256-17562256 GCF_963971535.1 Notolepis coatsorum | reverse complement strand
ATATAAGAAAAAATAAACAGTGTAAACAATATAATTAACTCCTGTGAGGGAAATGTTATCTATGTCCATCTTTGTTAAATCTCTGTACAGCTTGACTAGTTAATATGATCAACTATAGTATACAGCTTTAACCCTTTGGGTGCCATTCACGAGAATTCTCATTTCTGTGGTATCCATAAACTTCAATCGGTTCGGATCCTTTGAATGAAATGAAAATGTAAACAAACACTGACGTCACGTTAGAAAGTAGCACTGCGTTGCGTGAAATCACTGCGCCCAGAGAGGAGTGGTTAGGCAAAAAATAGTTCAGAGTATATTTGCTTAGAAAACGTAAATGTCGAATTCAATATTTTTTTTTCTCCACATGGTAAATACACAGGTCACAACATGTTTACAGGAACGTTTTGGAGTTGTATTTGGAGTGTATTTCGTGACTGTAGTGAACTTCAGGGTAAAAGTCTGACCCACTTCCAGTGATGAAGCTAAGCTACGCTAACGGTGCGGGCGTTCCCTAAGCCTAATGCATGCAGATAGACAAAAAAGGTATGTATCTTCTTGTCTAACTCCAGGGAAGATGTTAAACAAGCTAATTTCCCAAAATGTTGGAGTTTTCCTTTAAGGATTATTATCAGAGAGAGGAATGTGAGGGAAATGTTATCTATGTCCATCTGTGTTAAATCTCTGTACAGCTTGACTAGTTAATATGATGAACTAGTATACAGCTTTAACTCATTGAACACCACACTGTTTTTCTGTACTGTCTGGCGCCAGCGTTATTGACAATTTTCACGATGTTTGCGGACCCATCGTATATTCTATATTATAGCTATGGAGACAATCGTATGGCTCATTTGACAGGCACTAGTTATAATCCAACATTGACAAACCAGTTAATTTCTACATACTTTTGTTTGTGCGCTATTCCACGCTAAACATTGCCCCATTTCAAAATAATCCAGTCTCGTTTTCTAGATATGAGATATGACGTGTTATATGCATATGCGCAAACCGTTCTGGTTGCTCGCCTGAAACCTATAATTATTTCCAAATCAAAGGTATATACCATAGATGTTTCTTCACAAAATCATCAAGGGGAGGGGGGTCGTTTTTACGAAGCTGCGATCGTTACCAAAAGCATGTTTTAGGTTCGGTAAAATACGACGCTGTGATCAATACAAAAGCGTGTTTGGTAAAATAGACCTAAAATAGACCTTACCTTAGTCAGAAGGTACTCCAAAAACTAAATTCTGGTCAAACGTTTAGCATGTCTGATCACTTTCTGGTCAGACGTTTAGTATGTCTGATCGTAAACTGAGCTCTGTGGAAGCAGAAATAAACTATGTTCTATATTTTGAATATGCCAATTGACTCAATCTGAATTCCTACAGCTTACTGTTTGGCTCATTTGAATATTCCACAACACTCTGAATTTAGAAATATAATATATTTTTATAATTTTCTTTTTATATATTTCTAAATACATGAATAAAATTATAAAAAAAAATCTGCAAATGTGCAGATGAGGGGTCTGTATGTCCTATCAGTTATCTTATAAGTTATAATAAATATAGGCAATAAAGAATTTGAATCTGAATAATATACTATGAGCAAACAGTAAACAGTATACACAAGGTGCAGTATACACACACAAGGTACCATAACTGGGCAAATACCAACATGCAATTTCCTATAAGTAGGCCATCATGAATACAGCAGTTTGTAGCCCGGGGCAAATCGAGGCCCTAACCAATCATCACCGACCTATGCGTTGCGTGGGCCACCGTTCACCTCTCCTGCTGCTGCGTATAGGCTTAGAAATCTGGGCCACTCACACGCTCTTCTCTCACCGTTACATAAGCCATGCTATTATTACCTCCCTGGTCCAAGACAAAAGAGACTCTTCTCCAGACAACAAAGTTAACCTTACGTAAGCGCTGGCTTGAATGTCATGTTCATGTTTTGGGAGCACATTCGAAGCGCGTAAAAATACCTCAAAGTCCAAAATAAACGAGAGCGTGTCACAACAAAATGTATCGTGACAAATCACCCCTTTTTGAGTAGTGTGTGCGGTTGTTTGTGGACGATCTGTTGTGCTGATTGACTGAGTGCATATGTTTCTCTCTAGGGAGTTGTTCCCACATCAGTGTCAATGACACAAATACAACTCCAACAGTTCACCTGTGGTGACTGATGACTGGAGGTCTTGGATGTTGTAATCATTGACGTGTGTATGGGGCACATTGCCAGGAATCTGTGCCAGTTAAGGTCTCTGGCCTCTGAAACTAGGGTGACATAAGAGGCCCTTACCTTACAGATGATAAACCCGCCAATAACCCCCCCCCCCCCCCCCCCCCCCCGCGTCTATGCCTTCTACAACGCTGTTCGGTTTCCGGGTTCCTCTGATTGGCCACTAAGCCCACGTGACCCTACGCTAGCACGCCCCCCTTATCGGCGCCAGTTCGCACGACAAGTTCGCGCGACAAGCCCCTTCAATGACATTCGCAAGGGTGGTGGCAGCGTAACAGCGTTCACCCTGATGTAAAGTAGCGATTTTTTTATTGGTTTGTCATAACAAACCAATTACATAATCCAACATATGTGTAAAGAAACAACATAGCTGCGTATTGCTGGCTCTCATATTTGTGAATGCAACAGCGTTCACCCTGATGTAAACAAAACAAGTCATTGATAAGCTACGGCCATATTAGACACATAGCCATAATTTAAGATATAGTTTATGCATTCGCAAATATGGGAGCTCTGTCATTGAAGGGGCTTGTTGCGCGAACTGGCGGCGATAAGGGGGGCGTGCTGGCGTAGGGTCACGTGGGCTTAGTGGCCAATCAGAGGAACCCGGAAACCGAACAGCGTTGTAGAAGGCATAGAGGCCCCCCCCCCCCCCCCCCCCCCCACCAGCCACCACTGACCCCTCCCTCCCTGATGAGCTCAATAACTTCCACGCCCACTTTGATACACCCAACCCCCTCCAATGTTGTACAGTTTCTTCCCCCTCAAATGTATATACTCTCTTTTAGAAACTCTGTCTCTTAAACAGTACTGTATATTTGTATATCTTGTATCGTTGTATGTCATAAATGTCTGGATGTAACAGTACTGTTTATCTGTATGTCATGTATGTCATAAATGTCACAATGAATTGAAAATGGGGGACCCTGATGTAAAAGTCTTTCTCTGGTCTGCATCCCCTTAACAATTGTGTGTATATTGAGCCGTACTGTATTGTACCCATTCTGCAATCTGTTAATAAAGTTTTCAATCAATCAATCAATCAAACAGCCATCAAGGCTGCTCTCTCTGCTGACCCCCCAAGCATTACTCTCTCCCCCACCTGTGCTACACAGAGTATCAAGTCAGTAACCATGGTTACCTGTGCTGCGCCAGGTGATCAAGTCAGTAACCATGGTTACCTGTGCTGCGCCAGGTGATCAAGTCAGTAACCATGGTTACCTGTGCTGCGCCAGGTGATCAAGTCCGTAACCATGGTTACCTGTGCTGCGCCAGGTGATCAAGTCAGTAACCATGGTTACCTGTGCTGAGCCAGGTGATCAAGTCAGTAACCATGGTTACCTGTGCTGAGCCAGGTGATCAAGTCAGTAACCATGGTTACCTGTGCTGAGCCAGTGCAGAATGTGCAAATCAAACAGCAAGTCTGTATTCACAGTCACACGGTGGCCACTTGGCCCTAACGTCATGCTCAGGTTGGGATTCCTTTCCACTCTGTTCCCAATGTGTTAATGTGTTAACAATGTGTTAATATGGTTAATTAAGCTTTCCAGATCCATTATCTCTCTGTAGATAGTGCCTAAATAATGATAAAGCCGGGGGTTACGTGGACATTGAGAAGAATCAACCTCTGGAAACAGGATGTGTGTGTGTGTGTGTGTGTGTGTGCGTGTGTGCGTGCGTGCGTGTGTGTGTGTGTGTGTGTGTGCGTGTGCGCGTGTCTGTGTGCGTTGGATAATGAAGTCCTGATTTGTTGGGCCGCTCACCAGAGCAGGAAGGCTAAAGCTCACTTCTATTCTATGTACACATGATACGAAACACGTGATTGGAAGGTAAACAGGCCCACTGGTCAATCAGTAACACTGCTGAGCAGCTTAGCTCAGCTGACGGGGTGGAACTGATGAGAGTACTACGACCGTTATCACAGGTGTTCTAGTGTGTTCCAGGGGGCCGACTGAACGTCAACAAGAGAGCAATACCTGCAATCTCAAGCCGCAGCAGCAAGAGACGACGTCAATAAAACGTAATCAAGGATACGGTGTCATCTGAAGTCACACAGGGGTCATATTTCAATTCCTCTACCGCAGCCTGTTCTCAAACTACGGGTCGCGACCCAAAGTGGGGTCGTGGGTAGGTGACAGTGCACATTGGCAAGTAATTTGGCAATTCTGGCAAACATATGCCTCGTTTTATAAATGTGTATTGATAACATAGTGCTGTAATTAAATGTTCTAATATGCATGATCAAGTTCAACAACGTGTGCTTTTATTTTGATATTCCTTAATTCCACGTATAAATTACGCGATACATTAAGTGTGGGGTCGCCAAAGAAAATCCTAAATAAAATGGGGTCCTGGTATACGGTGGTGTAGTGGTTAACACTGTCGCCTCACAGCTAGAAGGTTCAGGGTTCGATTCCCGCCTGGGCACCAGGTTTCCGCGATGCCAGGTACCCAGGTGGGGGGTATCTCTCCCGGGTCTTTCTGTGTGGAGTTTGCATGTTCTCCCCCTCTGTGCTCACAAGGGTTTCCCCTCCCGATAAGATAAACCCAATGGAAAAACATCCACAACAGATCGCTAAAGCTATCGCTTTCCCTGACGAAGACGGACAGGAGCACTTGGATTGGTCCCCGTGGCGCGGCCCCACGGCTGCCCTTGGGGGGAAGGACAACGGGATGGGTCAAGTGCAGTGAGACATTTTTTTATTTTTTTATTTTTATTTATCCTTTATTTATCCAGGAATGTCCCATTGAGATACAAGATCTCTTCTTCCAGGGAGTCCTGACCAACACACAACAAGTTTCAACATAAAACAGGGCATTAAACAAAAAACATACAATTCAAATATAAATACAGAGGGTCATTTGTGCAGTGGCAAGGAGCATAATCACATCAACAATAGCATCAGGTAAAACAGTTACATGTTTCATAAAGGGCTAATCGTAGCATACCTTTAAAAGCATTCACAGTAGGAAGTGCCTGTAGACAAAGTCAGTGAGACATTTCATCGACGACCCAATGCATGTGTGTGTGCGTGTTCCTGTGTGTCGCCCATCTTGCATGTGTGTGTTAAACTGCATGACAAATTATATGAAATGATAGCCTTTAAAGACTTCTTCTTCTTCTTCTTCCTTCTAGCTGAAAGGATTTATTTCATTTCAGAGAATTTATGAATTTCTTGTGGTATTTGTGGTTTTGGGCACGAATTGGTCATACAACTAATGCAGATTGGCCTAAACCCTAATCAGCGACATATATAGGGCTGGGTATCGGAGAAAGAAAAACAATAAATCAAGGTATCGATCTAATCACATCGATCCTACCTGGTATCAGAAAATGTTGGAAAAAAACTAAAACAAATCTCAAGCTCCATTCTCTTTTCTTGATCCTCCAATCACAACTGTTGCTGGTTTGTCCAAGGGACGCAACAGTTGTGATTGGAGGATCAAGAAAGGGGCGTGGCTTAAAACAGGTAAATTATGTATATAATATATCATTTTCTTTCTTGTTTTTGTGATCAGTACGAGCATCGTTGTATCCAACATACTGTGCACTGCAGGCCTTTTCTAACTTGACAACATGCACATTCTAAATAGGCCACTTTGTATGTTCTGTATGTTGTCCAATGTTTATTAGTCGCTGACAGGAAATAAACAGGGGCCAAAGCTGTTCCCCCTATCAATGGATTAGCAACAGAATACTTCTGAAAAGGTCTATATAGTTATTACATAAAAGCCACATGAATTCCACATGTGAACGAGTACACAAAGTGACATTACTTCATCGTCACCATCATCATCACCTCCTCATTATTGCCCGGTCTGTGTGTGGTCGTATTCTTTTTTGATGGCGCAACATGTGTAGCCTAAATATTAAACATAGCGTTCAAATACTTCACCTACAGTATAAACACAAAACGTGACTCACCAGCGCGGGCTGGTCGCAGCACATAAACAACGTCCATAGAGATAGCGCTGTCCGTGTCCGACGGGTTGCCACCCAGGGTGATCATAAGAAACACGGCGAACACATGACTCTCTCTGAGGGACGGAGACACAGGAGGGAGAGGCACAAGCACTGGCCAGGCACACGCTGTATTTAACCCAGAGTACAAATGGAACGACTGTTCTACCTCCTGAACCACTGTCTGTCGCCCCCTGTTTTAAAAGATCCGTTTTTAACCCTTTCACTATACCACACTACCAAATGGTTAACCTTTCACTACCACACTGGTAGTGAAAAGCGTTAACCTTCTGTAGTGTGGCAGTGAAAGGGCTAAACCTTCTGTCGTGTGTCAGCGAAAGGGTTAACCTTCTGTAGTGTGGTTGTGAAAGGGTTAACCCTTTGTCGTGTCGGCAGTGAAAGGGTTCACCTGATGTATTGTCGCAGTGAAAGGGTTAACCATTTGGTAGTGTGGTAGTGAAAGGGTTAAAAATAAAATAAGAACAGCAGTTATTCAGAAAGAAATCCGTTTGGACTATATATGATGTAATATTCTCTGAGGTTATGGCTGACTACAATTGTGGTGCTTAAGAGCATATACATTAAAATGTTATTCTGGTGAGAACTTCCTATATGCTATTATCTATTTTTTTCGTATTTAATTTCAATTGTTTTCCTTGATAATTGTAACCGTGTGAATGTATATCACGGGATGTCGTTTCTTAGTGGTGGTTTCTAAGGCAACGATCCTAAATAAACATAAACATAAACACACGGGGCAGGAGGCAGAGGATGCAGGACACCGCTTTCACCTCCAGGAGCGGACCTGCCACCTAGACCTGCACACAGACACACGTACACCACACAGGCACATTCATAGGACAACAAAGGAATAATTAAAGTGGTATAATAAGTCACTTCCAGGGCATGTACCTACATTCTTGGCAAGGCTATAGCAATGCCTAAGATAAGATAAACAGATGACGATATGAATGATACAGTACATAGAGAAACATGGTAACAACAAGCCAGCATAAAGGATCGGGCCTCGACCGGGAGTTCAATCCAAAACGTCCGTGCAGGTCCACATGGCGGTGCCGGGCGGGACTAAAACACTATACCTCAACCGCCTGAAGAAGAGACCTGTCACCAAACACCAGGACAGAACCCACCACCACCAGACACACAAGATGACAAGCACACACCCACTTACAGAGACACACCCCGTCACAGAAGAGACGAGAGGCGCAGAAGACAATCAACCTAACGATGTTCCCATCAGCCCTTCATCCCCACAAGAGCAAAAATGGCAAATGACTCAACTGGAAGAATCAAAGCTTGCATGAGTAATCATTCATTCTAGATTTTGGACAGTGTGCGTGGACATGATGTGTTGTTGAAGTTATCTGGGTAATTCATATAGGGAAATGTCTGGTGATGATAAATTAAATTATGATATTTTTTGTATTATTCAAAGGCTGTGCAGTTTAATTGCCGGCTCTGGAACTGCAGTTTGCGGTATTGTGGTAAAGACTAACTTGACCTGGTGCAGGGCAGGCTGTGGTCCCCATGGTCTCTGTTAGGTCAGGTCAAGGGTATAGCAGTCATCAATGTGAGTTTAAGCTGATGATGCTCTTTAGTATCACTTGCCAAATTCCACTTTTAGACTATGGCTAGGGGTTGGAAAGTCCAGCATATAAACAGCATAGTCTGTCCATAAAGACAACAAGGCCACCAGAGCAGCACAGCATAGTCTGTCCAAACAATGTCCAAACCCCCCACCCCCCCCACCCCCTCCTAATAGACAGTCTCCTCCCCACCGCATGTATATATTCTCTCCCCGCCGTATATATGTATATTTCTCTCCCACCCACCCACCCACCCCCTCCTAATGCACAGTCCCCTCCCCATCATCATATGTATACACTCTGTCAGGATCTATGAGTAACAGTACTGTATATTTGAATACCGTATATGTCACAAATGTATCAGTACTAAATACCTATATGTCCCTATGCCATAAATGTCATGTATGTTGAGTATGTCATAAATGTCACTATGAAATGAAAATGGGGGGACCCTGATGTAAACAATACAAACGTCTTTCTCTGGTCTGCATCCCCTTGACAATTGTGTGTATTGAGCCGTACTGTATTGTACCCATTCTGCAATCTGTTAATAAAGTTTTCAATCAATCAATCAATCAATCAATCAATCAAAACAACACGTCCACCAGAGCCCACAGTACAAGTACATTTGTGAGTCATTTTGAGGTGAGTCATTCTCCCCCTCTGCACCAGTATACCGGAACCTAGGGTCCCCCCACCTGCCAAATCCCACTTTAAACCCTGCTTGCACGCATGGTTAAAAGCAAGTATACAGAGACCCAAATAGGGTCTAGCTACGGCACTGAGATAGCCCATAATGGTTCTGGGTTTAATTACAGAGTCAGCCCATATAGCAACTATTCATTCAACAAGAGCATGTTGTCAAGGCGTCATTGAAGGAGGCATTCTTTTCTTTTGTCTTACAAATAAACCACTACAGCACGCTTCTTCAGCTGAGCCCCGACTAAATTATAGATGATGGCTGCTATTTTGGAACCGACGAGCCACAACGGAACTCAACGTTCAATTTTCACACTTCTGAAAACGATTGTCGCTGTCGTAATTTACAGACAGGGTTGAGAGAGGCTGCTGAAAGTTGTAATCACACCAACTCTACTATAATTACATTCTTTTCAATTACTTTGGGATTGTTTTTGACTCTAAACTCCAAGATGAAGATAAACACACATTTTATTCGATTTGATTTGATTCTAAACTTAACCACACTTTCATTATTGTTGTGACTATCATCATCTACAACCATTATTTAAAATGACATAAAATTCTACTTTGGTTGGTAATGCTTTTTTTTTTTTTACCATTCCAAGGTTCTTAGAAACCATATGATTTTGTTTTTAGCTTGGAGCACCTCCTATACTGGCAATGTCACAAACTCACTCAGACAGTCACTCAAATTTAGAATTGACTTCAAGGTCCTCCGTATATACAAAGCCCTAAATGGGGGACCTAAACAGGGACCTAACTACATTGCCAACACTCAAATAAATTACATGCCAGCAAGAACACTGTGATCATCAGCTGCTGGACTACTAGATGCTGGTCTCTGACAAGAACAAGTTACAGGTTGAAAAAACCCTCAGCTCGGAACTCGGCAGAATCTGCACCTGGCTCGCTGATAACAAACTATCATTACACCTGGGTAAAACAGAGTCCATTCTCTTCGGATCAAATGACAAACTCAGCAAGACCGACGGCTTCTCAGTTACAGTGGGTGACAATATTGTCAGAAGGAAAGAAGAAATTACATACCTGGGTTCCATCCTAGAGGCAAATCTTTCCTGTGACAAAATGGCATCCAATGTAATCAAAAAAGTAGATTCCTGTACCGGATCTCCTCTCTGGTAAACAAGAATACCATGAAGACTCTGGCAGGAGCACTCATTCAAGGGTACTACGACTATGCTTGCACCTCATGGTACCAAAGCACCTCAAAGGCGCTAAAAACAAGATTACAAACATCACAAAACAAACTGGTCAGATTACTACTTGACCTTACTCCTAAAACCCACCTCACCCCTGCCCACTTTGACTACCTAGGATGGCTTAGAGTAGATGACAGAGAGTACAGCAACTTGCAATGGGCCTGGTCTACAAGATACACTACACCACTCAGGTACCCATGTACATGTCGAAATACTTCCCAAAGGTCAGTGAATACCACGCCCACAACACCAGAGGGAGTTATACAAATCATGTCCAACCCAGATTCGGCTCAAACAAGGGACTAAACATGTTCCGCAATTATGCCACAACAATGTGGAATGCCCTACCCACAGCCGTAAAAAAAAATTGAATCCCTACCCACATTCAAAACCGAGCACCTACGGGAGGCTGCAATTCGAAACTGGCCACCGTAAATGTCCAACCCACCCACCCCCTCCTAATGTACAGTCTCCTCCCCATCATATGTATATATTTTCTGTTAGGATCTCTGGGTAACAGTACTGTATATTTGCATATCATATATGTCACAAATGTAACAGTACTATATACCTGTATGTCATGTATGTTGTGTATGTCATAAATGTCACTATGAATTGAAAATGGGGGACCCTGATGTAAACAAGACAAACATCTTTCTCTGGTCTGCATCCCCTTAACAATTGTGTGTATTGAGCCGTACTGTATTGTACCCATTCTGCAATCTGTCTAACCTCAAGTGGGCAGAAAAGTGGCAATTTTTTAACTTTAACTTGAGGACTGCATACTGTTTTTGCAAACCAAAACAACATAATTAATTTTTATAGCACATGCATGAGCCTGGTCTCTTTTGAAAGATGACATTCTGACGTTTTTTTACCTGCACCATTTGTATTTTGCCTACTTTTATGCACTTCCTGTCAAATTCGTGTCAGTTCTATGCTGATTTTATCTTACTACCTCTTATGCACTGTAATCTGCCTAGCAACACTGTTCACCGTGTGCTTTGGTAGAGCTGCTCTAAAGGTTCTAACAACTGTTCTGTAAAGTAATTCAGAACTGTTCTATAAAACATCTAGGACTGAACTTTGTAAAGTAACTCAAAGTTGAGCTGCTCTGCTGTTCTGTAAAGTAACTCAGAACCATATCCTGTAAAGTAACTCAGGAGCCCGCTTCAACCAGATTATTGTATTGTAAATTAGGGATATTTTTCTTTTATTGAACTATTTTATACTATTCAGTAACTATTTATACTACACTTTTTTTACTCTGTCTATTCTATTTCTATAATTTTTATTACTGCCTATTTTAAAACTGAATCAAACAGTAAACTTTGCTTCTATCTTTTTATCTTTTTGTCATTTTAAAACTGTGATTTGCCTTACCTTGCTGCTATCTTTTTTCTGCTTTTTTTTTAATATTTTGATATATGTCATTTTATGCCATATAATCAAACCATAAACAAAGTGGCCTATTGGGAGGCTAGATCCTAATGTGAACATTTTGGATTTTATATGTCTGTACTTTGCCTGCCTTTTTTCCATTGTAAAGCACTTTGAGCTGCAATTCTTGTATGAAAGGTTTATTCCGGAGTTCGGGAGTAGGTGCGGAAAAGTGATTGGTCTCTCCATATTCAGGAGACTCAGGCATATAAAGGTCTATTGGATCATGTCTCCAGCACCCCCACAGCCGTAGCTACAACCACTTAATGTCAAGGCTCTCATCCACATTCATTCATTTTCTCCCCCCGCTCTCTCTCCCATGATTTCAGAATACCGGAAGTGTTGCAGTGTTGCGGTAAGTGAATGGGTGAATGTAAGCACTCTGAGTGGTCAGAAGACTGCTGTATAAATGTAGTCTATTTACCATTCATTTGTTCATCCATCCATCCATCTATCCATCTATCCATTTATCCATCCATCCATCCATTCATTGATATACTTCCATCCATCCACCCAACCAACCATCCATCCATAAAACCAACCAACCATCCATCCATCCATCCATCCATCCATCCATCCATCCATCCATCCATCCATCCATCCATTCATTGATATACTTCCATCCATCCATCCATCCAACCAACCAACCAACCATCCATCCATTCATATACTTCCATCCATCCATACAACCAACCATCCATCCATACAACAAACCAACCAACCAACCATCCATCCATCCATCCATCCATTCATATCCATCCATCCATCCATCCATCCATTCATCCATCCATCCATCCATCCATCCATCCATCCATAAATTCATTGATATACTTCCATCCATCCATCCATCCATCCATCCATCATCCATCCAGCCAATGCATCTGTTCAGATGACGCAGGGCCCACAGGTTGCCATGATGATGATCTACTGTGTGATGAAGACTAAATGGCCGACCTCTTCCTCAGCGGCAGCAGCAGGGCCCTGGGGCTCCTCCCCCCACGGGTCAGAGTGACATCAGAGAAGCGGTTTGGTCAGTAGGGCCTCTCGTCGTCCCCACCCTGCTCTATTGTTTGCTCGTCTCACGCCGTGTTGACTGGAGCAATACAGTGGTGTGAGAGGAGATAGTGTATCCGTGGCGAGAGCAGGGCAAGGAGAGATGTTTGCTCAGGCCATCAACTCTCACACAATTTCCCATCAAAGGCAAACACGCGCACACGCGCGCACAGAGGCAGATCAATGGGTGTCGTCATCAGCCTGCTAGCTGGCCTATTTTAAGAGCAGGAGATGGATGCCTTCCCAGTGGAGGCGGGGCTTGTGTGGCTATGAGTGGATGGATATGGTGACCGGTGAGCATGTTGAGGCGAAAAGGGATTAACAATAATAATAATAATAATAATGATACATTTTATTTAGAATCGCCTTTCAAGGTACTGGGTGGGTCATCAGATTGAAGCAGGCTATTCTCGTTCCTCGCTCCACAATGGTGCAACGAACTTCCCGCCACAATCAGGAAAGCTGAACCCCCGCCGTTGACTAAAGACACACTTCTTCAATCAATACAAGACATTTTTAAAAGGACATTGCTACTAAACTACCTTGCCTATATTACTACCTAATCCTATTATACTAATATGTCTATACAAGACTGTACTGACACTGTTTGATGAACAATGTTATTTATCCTTAGCTGCAAGAGTTGTACCCTACCTGCTGACTTGAGATACGATAAGATAAGATAATATATTCCTTTATGGATTCCCTTCGGGAAATTAGGGTTGTACAGAACTTGTAGGTCTTGCGTAATGATTTCCACGGAACCTTGGCTTAATAGCGAGAGTCATGACAGTGCTATTGAGATACCAGGCCACACTCTCTACAGGGCGGACGGCTAACACTGTTTGATGAACAATGTTATTTATCCTTAGCTGCAAGAGTTGTACCCTACCTGCTGACTTGAGATACGATAAGATAAGATAATATATTCCTTTATGGATTCCCTTCGGGAAATTAGGGTTGTACAGAACTTGTAGGTCTTGCGTAATGATTTCCACGGAACCTTGGCTTAATAGCGAGAGTCATGACAGTGCTATTGAGATACCAGGCCACACTCTCTACAGGGCGGACGGCTAATGAGAAACCAGAGGTGGAACTTTGTGCATATTTGTATAAACAAAACTTGCACAAACGATACCACCGGTGTGAGTCACTGCTCTGCTAACATGGAATACATCATGATCAAGTGTAGAACTTTCTATCCTGTTCAAGCTGCTGCGGTCAGGCAAGCGCCTACGTACACACGCTACGAGAACAAAGATACTCCGGCTCAGCTTCTTCCCCCAGGCCATCAGAACACTGAACACTGAACTCTCCACTCACAAGTACACATGAGCACACACACACACACACACACACACACACACACACACAACACACACACACACACACACACACACACACACACACACACACACACACACACACACACACACACACACACACACACACACACACACACACAACACACATGCTGCAACCGCTTTAAACAATCACTTTAAACAAAATGTCACTTTAAACTAAATGGAAAAGTCACTTTAAAGGAATGAGGAATATAAAAGTAACTTTAAGGAAAGAACAGATGTGGTTCTTGTATAGTATCGTTTAGACATAGTAAGTATAACATAATGATGGCGTTAAAATTGTATATTGTATAGTAGTGCACATAGGAACCAGTGCCTTCTCAGGAATTTAGCATTATTATCATGCACATCTTATGTCTTACCTGTTTTTTTTTCGATGTCTATTTTATTATTGTATTATTGCACAATCAATGCGGGCATGACCACCCGCATTTCACTGTATGCCCTGGTATGTATGTAACAAATAAAACTCTTGATTCTTGATTCTTCTACCAGCCCAGGGAATGTATCATGATCAAATGTAGAGCTTTCTATCAGCCCAGGGGATGTATTTTTGTATTGTATTTTTTTGTATTTTGTATTTTATTTTTAATGAAGGATGAAGGAATGAAGGAACTGCATGCTGCCATTAGCAAACAACAGAACTTACACCAGGCAGCCTTTATTGTTGCAGGATATTTGAATCACTCCAACCTAAAGACGGTGCTCCCCAAATGCCACCAACATGTATCTTGCCACACAAGAGGAGACAAACCACTAGACCAGTGGTTCTCAAACTACGGGTCGCGACTCGCGACCCAAATTGGGGTAGGTGACAGTGCATTGGAAAGTAAAAAAATTATTATAAAAAAAAAAATATATATATATATATATATATATATATATATTTTTTTTTTAATGTTCTGGCAACATATTCTGGCTAAATATGCCTCGTTTTATAAATGTGTATTGATAACATAGTGCTGTAATACAATTTTCTAATAAATATGCATGATCAAGTTCACCAATGTGTGCTTTTATTTTGATATTCCTTAATTCCTACACCTCCTCCATTATGGACCACCCTGGACTCCCATACTGACATAGACTCCTACACCTCCTCCATTATGGACTCCCCTACTGACATAGACTCCTACACCTCCTCCATTATGGACTCCCCTACTGACATAGACTCCTACACCTCCTCCATTATGGACTCCCCTACTGACATAGACTCCTACACCTCCTCCATTATGGACTCCCCTACTGACATAGACTCCTACACCTCCTCCATTATGGACTCCCCTACTGACATAGACTCCTACACCTCCTCCATTATGGACTCCCCTACTGACATAGACTCCTACACCTCCTCCATTATGGACTCCCCTACTGACATAGACTCCTACACCTCCTCCATTATGGACTCCCCTACTGACATAGACTCCTACACCTCCTCCATTATGGACTCCCCTACTGACATAGACTCCTACACCTCCTCCATTATGGACTCCCCTACTGACATAGACTCCTACACCTCCTCCATTATGGACTCCCCTACTGACATAGGGTGCTTTCTCTAAGGGTGCTTTCTCACTCACCATTCCGGTCCGTACCGTCCTCATTCCGAACCACCTATTTCAAGCGTCCCAGGTTCAGCGGGGGGGTAGTACGAATCAGCGCCGATTCGCACCCAAAAGGGGTGTGTCCGTCTGAGTGAGAACACTCCCCCCCGTCCCCGAGGGCGCTGATTCGACCCCGAATGGTGAGTGAGAAAGGCCCCATAGACTCCTACACCTCCTCCATTATGGACCACCCTGGACTCCCCTACTGACATAGACTCCTACACCTCCTCCATTATGGACCACCCTGGACTCCCCTACTGACATAGACTCCTACACCTCCTCCATTATGGACCACCCTGGACTCCCCTACTGACATAGACTCCTACACCTCCTCCATTATGGACTACATATGGACTCCAAGATCAACAGTGTCACCACCCAGTGTTCTTAATGACCTGTGTATGCCATATATGTTATGCTTTATTTTTAGCGGCTTTTTAACACCAGGCCCAGGGACAACAGTTGAAAATGAGCTTTGGCTAACACTGTCTCACACATTTACTTTATGTTCATTAATGTTGTGCTGTCCCTGTTCAAATAAAGTTTAAACTGACACTGAAACCCTTAAACAGATCACTATACATTCCCCAATCAGAAGCTGTGGATGTACAGAGAAATCTGTATAGTGCTAAAGGCACGTGACACTGCTTTTAGATCTGGTGACACGCAGGCCTACTGTTCAGCCAGGGCTAACCTGAATAAAGGGAGCCAAGCACAGCCACAAGCAAAGGGTTGAAGAGCACTTCAACAACTGCAACCCCCAACGCATGTGGCAGGGCATCCAGGGGCCATTACAGATTATAAACCCACCAACAACTCTCCCCCAACGGCCCAACCACTGACCCCTACCTCCCTAACTTTTATTCCCTGCTATCCTCCAACAACCCCTCACTCTCTACCGAGCAGGTTTCAGTGAGTTTTCCCTCACCTTCGCGTGGGGTACGTCTGGGAGTGTTGCATTCATTTTTTATTTTATTTTTTATCCACTTTTTCTCCTCTTTTTTCCATTTTCTCCCATCCCAATTCCATCGTGCCAATTCTCCCCTCCCCTGTCTTGAACGTTGCTCGCATATGCCCCCCACTGGCCGGTTGTAGGGAGGATAGAAGCCTTGCATCACGTGTCCCCTCCGGTACACAAGGATCCAGCCTGTCACATCTTTTCACCTGCCAGCGCGGACTGTCATTGGCGAGGTGTAACGTGTGGGCGGCTCACGCTACCCCCGCTATTTCCTGTCTCTGCTGCGCAGGCGTCCCCCAACCGACCTGTAGGAGTCGCTGTCCACAACGTCCAGATTACCGCCCATCGACTTCCACCCGCTAACTCTGCCAATCGAGTTAGTATGACGGCCGGCCCACGCCGGAGGCAACGCCGACAGCCGGAGTCGAACCCGGTGTCTCTTGCGTTGGTGACGACGAGCGCAATGTCCGCTGCGCCACCCAGCCGCCCGCATTAATTTATTTTAAATTGTTTGGACTTCATGGTGTTTTTTGTTTTGTTCTTGATTCATTGTGATGATTCTTCTTGACTTTAAAGAAGACATGGCCGGCCCATGGGGTCATTAACGTGTGTTGTCGGGCCTTACAAATACATTTGATTTGACTAATGCTCATAAGGCGGCTGTGAGCTCAGGAACTGCACTGAACAGCTGACGAGGTCCTCCTAACTGACATCTTCAACCTGTCACTCGCCCAGGCAGTTAGTCCCAGCGTGCTTTAAAACCACCTCCATCATGTGCCAGTGTGCCGAAACACTCATCTGCCACGACACGAGCCTCAATGACTTCCGCCCCTGTTGCTCTCACACCCCCAATATCATGAAGTGCTTCGAGAGGCTGGTCCTATAAGCTCACCTCAAATCGGGCCTTTCACTCTCACTGGACAGACACCAGTGGTGACCTTGTGGGAAAACAAGGACCTCGACATTAACCTCTGTCTGCAACATCCGTCTGCACCTGGATACTTGGAGCTTATCATGGACTTCAGGAAGACTAGAGCCGGCGCACACAGCCCCCGTCCATATTTTTATTTTACCTTTATTTTTACCAGGTAGTCACTTGAGAGATCAGGACAGAGGTCGAGCGTGTCTCCAGGTTCAAATTCCTGGGAGTCCACGTCTCCGACGATCTCTCTTGGACCTTCAACACCTCGTCACTGCATGGTCAAGAAGGCTCACCAGCGCCTCTTCTTCCTGAGGAGACTGAGGAAAGCCCACCTGTCGCCTCAGATTCTGAGGCGGACCTTTAAAAAAGTGAATATCAGGAAGGCAGCAGGTCCGGACGGCATCCCCGGCCGCGTCCTAAAAGTCTGTGCCGACCAACTGGCCCCAGTATTCACTGACATATTTAACCTGTCCTTAGAACAGGCTGTCATCCCCACCTGCCTGAAGAAGTCCACTATTATCCCTGTACCCAAAAAATCCAAGCCTGCTTGCCTCAACGACTACCGCCCTGTAGCTCTCACCTCCATAGCCATGAAGTGCTTTGAGAAGCTAGTAAAGGGCTACATCTGCTCCTCCCTCCCCATCAACATGGACCCCCTGCAATTTGCATACCGCCCCAACAGGTCCACGGAGGACGCCATATCCCATGTGCTGCACACAGCAGCATCACACCTGGACAAGAGGCAGGGGAACTATGTGAGAATGCTATTCATCGACTACAGCTCGGCATTCAATACCATAGTCCCCTCCATACTCATAGCCAAGCTCAGGGACCTGGGCTTGGGCTATGACCTCTGCCAGTGGGTCTTGGACTTCCTGACTGGCAGACCCCAGGTGGTGAGAGCAGGCAACTGCACCTCCTCATCCATCACCCTCAACATAGGGGCCCCCCAGGGCTGTGTTCTGAGTCCCCTCCTCTACTCCCTGTACACACACGACTGTGTGGCTCAGCGGAGTAGCAATACAATCGTCAAATTTGCTGACGACACAGTGGTGGTGGGCCTGATCTCTGCCAACGACGAGAGGGCCTACCTGGAAGAGGTCAAGGTCCTGGCGGGATGGTGCCAGGAAAACAGCCTCTCCCTGAACGTCAGCAAAACAAAGGAGATGATTGTGGACTTCAGGAGGTCGGGGGTCAAGGACTACAGCCCCCTCAGCATCGACGGGGCACCGGTTGAGAGAGTCAGCAGCTTCAAGTACCTCGGAGCCCACATATCCGAGGACTTGAAATGGACCATACACATTAACAGTGTGGTGAAGAAGGCACGACAACGCCTCTACTTCCTCAGGCGCCTAAGGAAGTTCCAAGTCAGCCAGAAGATCCTTAAGAACTTCTACTCATGTACAATAGAGAGCATCTTGACCGGCAACATCACCTCCTGGTTTGGGAATAGCACTGCAAAAGACCAAAGCAGACTACAAAGAGTGACACGTTCAGCCGAACGCACAATTGGAGGGGGGCTCCCCACTCTCCAGAACATTTACAACAAGCGTTGCAAGGGGAAGGCTAAGAGAATTATTAAGGACTCGAGCCACCCGAACAACTGCCTCTTTGAACTGCTGCCGTCAGGCAAGCGACACAGGAGTCTCAAGGCGAGCACAGAAAGACTCAGAAGTAGCTTCTATCCCCAGGCCATCAGGCTGCTAAACGAACAATGAATGAACACTACACAACAACACCACCCAAACACACATAGCACACACATCCACACGCACACACTCACTTTAAACAAACACACTGTAGCACCCACTACACACACTTTATAGCACACACCCACTTTAAACAAACACACTGTAGCACCCACTCCCCACACTTTATATTTATGGATGAAGGATTGCACTACAACTCGTACACCTTACTGTAAATTGTACCTAAAATTGTACCACATCCCATTTCTGCTTTGCACTAGATAGTACTGTACATTAGTACACTGCATAGTATTGTGTATTGTATATTATATGGTAACTCAGAACATTGTACATATGTCTATACCGAACAACTGTGACCTCATTCTTCTTCTAAATTCATGCTATATTATGTTATTATGTTATTTGATACTATCTTGTCTAGCACAGTCTCTGGAGCGTAACAGTAAGAAGCATTTTGTATGAAAGTATTCTGTACTTCTGTATGACAACTATTAAAGAACTTGAACTTGAACTTGAACTACTCACCAACTGCATCACAGTCTGGTACAGCAACTGCACTCAGCAACTGTACTCACTGTCTCAGACCGGAAAGCACTGCAGAAGGTGGTGAAAACCATATATTACTATTGCACTTTACTGTTAAATTTGCACTCAGGTTGGATGCCAAACTTCTTTTTATTTGACTGTATGTCGTGTGCTGTATAATGACAATACATTTTGAATCTAATCTAATGTTATTAAGCGATGTATCCCTGTTGCCAGCAGTGAGCAGTATTGTATGCTGTGTCGATGCATTGGATTCCCTTTCTGTACATGACGGAGTGCAGAATTCATATCTGCAGTTTAGCGTGTCTGGACCTGGTGACTCTGCCTCTCACCAGACACCCACACCTCAGCTCCCACAAGCAAGCACACACACGCACGCACGCACACACACACGCACGCACGCACGCACGCACGCACGCACGCCGCACGCACGCACGCACGCACGCACGCACGCACGCACGCACGCACGCACGCACGCACGCACGCACGCACGCACGCACGCACGCACGCACGCACGCACGCACGCACGCACGCACGCACGCACGCACGCACGCGCACGCACGCACACACACACACACACACACACACACACACACACACACACACACACACACACACACACACACACACACACACACACACACACACACACACACACACACGGGCG
>NC_140165.1:17482722-17542056 GCF_963971535.1 Notolepis coatsorum | reverse complement strand
TCCAGCATTACTGACAGTGTTTAGTACTCCAGCATTACTGACAGTGTTTAGTACTCCAGCCTTACTGACAGTGTTTAGTACTCCAGCCTTACTGACAGTGTTTAGTACTCCAGCCTTACTGTCAGTGTTTAGTACTCCAGTATTACTGACAGTGTTTAGTACTCCAGTATTACTGACAGTGTTTAGTACTCCAGCCTTACTGACAGTGTTTAGTACTCCAGCCTTACTGACAGTGTTTAGTACTCCAGCATTACTGACAGTATTTATTATTTACAGTATCAGCCACATACAAATTACGTTCAGTAAGAATGTAATGTAATCTAATGGGCAGATAACAGGCCAGAGATCTCAGCATGAGAGGCGCAAACCAGTTCATTGTGACGTCCCAGGTTCTAATCTGGCATGAGACCTTTGTTGCACGTCACCCCCCCCCCCCCCCCCCCCCCCCCTGCTTCCCTATCAGTCAGTGCCCTATACAACTCACCCTTTCATGTGTGCTCTCAAGTGAGATTAGGATTTTGAGAAGCGGACCTTCTAATGATGATGTCACAACAGCGGCTACTGGTCATCGACGCCTAGAGAGGGCGGTAGAATCCGGGGGAAGAATTCTCAGAAAACGATCCCCTAATAAAAAAAACATAAACCTGAAAGGGTTAAAGATGGTTAGTGCCCTAAAATAGATAAATAAATGTACCCATTTCAATTCAGCAGCACATTATTCAGGTGTGGGGGGAGGGGGGCTGCTTTCATTACTGAAACAATTGGTAGTGAAGTGCTGGGTAAATACTACCAATTTAGAGATTAAGAAACCATCCAAATATCAACACACAACTTTTAGCAACATAAAAGACAACTATAGGGTAAGAAAGGATCAAACTACAGTCCAAGTAGAGATACAACTAGTACAAGACACAAGAGGACATACAATAAAAGTACAGTAGGCCTACTAGTAGAGATGAAACTAGTACAAGACACAAGAGACATAGTTATGGGGTATGGAGGTTCAAAGGTCGAGTTGGGTATGGCATGGGAGACTTTTAACAGTGACATGTTTTTGTTAGCGGATTGCTTTGTTGTTATTAGGCAACATAATTACTGAAACAATTGGTAGTGAAGTGGAATAAATTCGATGTGGGGGATCAGGGAGGAATGGACACACGCGCGCGCGCACACACACACACACACACACACACACACACACACACACACACACACACACACACACACACACACACACACACCGGTTCCCCCGGCGAGGGCGGGACGAGGAGGAGGACGAACGGTCTTTGAAGCAGTCGTGTGTGATGCTGCTGGGTAAATACTATCAAAGAGCCCCGAGAACTGTTATGAAACCGTAAGGATGTGGACTTGGAGCGAGCTCAGAGGGAAGCAGGAGGCAGATTGTGGGACCGGCGCCAGGAACTACAAAGGCCCTAATATATTCCGTGGTGGGACAGTGTGAATTTGGGGTCTTGAGGGCTGGGTTTATGTGTGTATATAGGCAATAATCTAAACACACACACATCCATCCTTCAATGTGGGACGACCCAGGCTGACACCAATATGGGTTGGGGGGCATATTTATTGCTTGTGGTGTGTGTGTGTATGTGTGTGTGTGTGTGGGTGTGTGTGTGTATGTGTGTTGGGACCAAAGAGTTCTGGATTAGGATGGTATAAACCAACACACTTAAAGGAACACGCCAACATTTGGGGAAATTAGCATACCGTCTTCTCCAGAGAGAGACAAGAAGATAGATACCAGTTTCCTCTCTGTGCGTTCAGTAGAAAGCTATCTAGCTGCACGTTAGCCTAGCTTAGCACAATGAATGGAAGCGGACAGTGCCGGTTAGTCTTCGGGAGAGGTGTTTAGTTGGACAATGCCTAGGCTAACCGGCCATGTCCACTTCCATGCATTGTGCTAAGCTAGGCTAACGTGCAGCCAGATAGCTTTCTACTGAACGCACAGAGAGGAAACTGGTATCTGTAAAAACTTGTTTTATTATATACATACATATCAACTATTTCGCCTGTTTGATTCTCCACCCATCGATCATCCATAGCAAAACGACTATCACCGACATCCAAGAAGGGGGATCCCCCCCTCGAACGGCCCTTCTAAGGGTTCTTTCCTCCACATTGCCTGTGGTGCTTTCTTCCTATTGCTAGGTTTTTAGTGAGTTTTTCCTTACCGTCGCTGGGGTATGTCTGGGAGTGTTGCGTTTATTTATTTTACAATTATTTAGGATTTCATGGTGGGGTTTTTTGTTCCTGATTTATTGTGATGTTTCTTCTTGACTTGTTTAAAGAAGACTTGTCCGGCCCATGGCCCATCACATTAACTTGTGATTGCAGGCTTTACAAATAGATTTTGATTTGATTTGATCTGAGCAATAAATCAGAATTGAGCACTAAGGCTTGCAGTGTGAACGTTGCCACACACACACACACACACACACATGCACGCACACACGCACGTACGCACGCACACATGCACGCACACACGCACGCACATGCACGCACGCACGCACACACACACACACACGCACATGCACACACACAGGCACACACGCACACACACACACACACACACACACACACGCACGCACACACACACACACGCACATGCACACACACAGGCACACACGCACGCACACACACACACACACACACACACACACACACACACACACACACACACACACACACACACACACACACACACACACACACACTGTAGTAGTAGTAATGGAACAGTTTCTAAAGGCCATGTGGGAACCAAACATCTACTGGTGAAGCTGCTACTGCTCCTTGGGCAAAGAAGACATAAGAGACTTACAGGAGCTCAATGCCTCTCTGTTACGTTGACGCACAGCCAGGCCACCGAGTCAAACACTGAGCTACTTTATGGGTAGAGAGAGAGGAGCCTGAAGGAGGGTTGGAGAGGCTAGTGAGCACCAGGGGTGTAAAAAGTACCCAGAAATTATACTTAAGTGAAAGTATGGGTACTGTCTCAAAATCATACTAGAGTAAAAGTCAGCGTATCTGGCTAAAAACACAATTGAGTAAAAGAAAAAACGTTTCTACTTTTAAATGTAAACTAAAAACTAAAAGTAAAAACTTTTTTCTGACTGTCTATTCTTCTGATAGCAGGTGTATAATCCCAAAGATCCCCGCTTTCTAGTCTTGCACAAGGACCAATCAGCATGGGTATGGGCGGGTTAATTTTCCATTGATGGGGATTTGATTTGACAGCACACACCTCTGTACGTAACATAGGTGAGACGGAGGTGGATAGGGTTAAAACTTAAAACCTTTAAATTCCTCGGTATCCACATCAGCGAGGACCTCACCTGGGCTCACAACACCCAACATATAATTAAAAAAATCCCACCAACGACTGTACTTCCTAAGAAGGCTGACAAAATTTGGCATGCCATTCTCAGCAACTTCTATAGAAGTATACGGTTGAGAGTGTCCTTACCAGCTCAATCACGGTCTGGTATGGAAACTGCACTGCTAAGGAGAGGAAGGCACTCCAGCGAGTGATTAAAACTGCTCAGTACATCTCTGGAGCAGCCTTCCCCTCACTACAGGACATTTACTCTACCAGGGCCACCAGGAGAGCACACAACATAATTAAGGACAGCACACACCCCCAACACAGACTCTTCAACCTCCTGCCATCAGGCAGGCGATATAGGAGTCTGAAAGCCAGAACTAAGAGACTGACAAACAGTTTCTACCCACAGGCCATCAGACTCTTGAATGCCTAGCCCCCCCCCTCCACACACACCTTCTACTATGAACTATGGCTGCTAAACGAACAATGAACACTACACAACAACAACCACCAAACGCACATAACACACACATCCACACGCACACACTCACTTTAAACAAACACACACTTTAAGCACCCACTCCACACACTTTATAGCACACACCCACTTTAAACAAACACACTGTAGCACCCACTCCCCACACTTTATATTTATTGATGAAGGATTGCACTACAACTCGTACACCTTACTGTAAATTGTACCTAAATTGTACCTCATCCCATTTCTGCTTTGCACTATATAGTACTGTACATTAGTACACTGCATAGTATTGTATATTATATGGTAACTCAGAACATTGTACATATGTCTATACCGAACACTGTGACCTCATTTTCTTCTTCTAAATTACATGCTATACTATGTTATTTGATACTATCTTGTCTAGCACAGTCTCTGGAGCGTAACAGTAAGAAGCATTTTGTATGAAAGTATTCTGTACTTCTGTATGACAACTATTAAAGAAACTTGAAACTTGAAACTTGAAACTTGAACTATGAACTATAAATCACTAAAGACACTTTTAACTGCTGCTGTGACCCACTGTCACCTCCATTCACATGATCGGAACGTGCAATGTAACTCACTGTGCCTTGTATATATTATTTTTTAATCTATTTTACCTTATTTTCTAGCACTCGCTTGTATTTAAATATGTTTAAGTTAAGTACTGTGTGATTTTTTGTGAAGGGTGGACTAGCAAAGTAAGATTTTCATTGTATGGCAAACTGTCGTTTTAACTGTGCATATGACAATAAAACAATCTTGAATCTTGAACCTTGATTGTCTGTTTTTAAATAAATTGCGGCCGCAGGATTAATAACGTTAACGTTAGTTCGGCCAGACAAACAAATATACTAATTAAAATGGTTGGACTTGCGAGATTTGTACTTTGTAGGTCTGCATTTTAAATGTAAGGAGTAAAAAGTATGTTTTTTCTCTGAAATGTAATGGAGTAAAAGTACAAGTATACAAACCTAATAATACTCAAGTAAAGTACAAATCCCCAAAAACAGTACTTAAGTATTGTAACAAAGTACAATTACTCACATACTTTACACCCCTGGTGGTGAGCACGGTGTCCTTGAAGAACCAGTGTGGGGCGGGAAGGTGGGATATAGAGCTTGTTCGTATCGCAGGCTTGTCTGAGCATGAGGAGCCCCCACGGCCAGAACAAAGTGAATGTGTAACGTGTTTGTCTATGAGTGAAAAAGGGAAAAACGTCAGTGCCTTCGGTGGTGGTGGAGGCCAATTCTCTTGGCTAAGAATACTATGTGACTTTCCCATTTTATACAATTTAAGTGTCCTGAGAGCCTTCTGTAATATTACTTAGTATTTAGTACTTCAGTATTATCTAAGTATTTAGTACTTAAGTATTACTAACGGTATTTAGTACTTCAGTAATACTTACAGTATTTATACTTCAGTAGTAGAAGTAGAAGTGGAAAGCTTTATTGTCATCGCACAATACAGTACAATGAGATTGGTTTGTGCGGCACCTAGAATAACGATACCTACATACCCACTCTACCACACAACACATCCATGATGTACCCATAGACACACTACCATACACATACATTTGTTGTGCCCATACTCACTGACACACCACACATTCATGTACCCACTGTCTGCTACATGTGCACTTATTCACAGGAACATTAAAAAGGTTTATTAAAAAAAAATCATCACAGTAGAAACAAATATATTGCACATCGGCGGTAAGTATTAACACTTTGGTTGCCTTGGGTTAAATTCATGATATACCATAGGTTGCCGGCTCTATTTGTCTATGGAGAAGTACCCCTTCTTTGCATGGCTATAACTTTTTAAATTCTATTGCTACATTGCCATTATTAGGGCCCATTCAAAGTCCTATATGTATTGTTCATTGTGTAGCAACGTTAAACTTTTTCATTCACATATTCATAGTAAAGTATGGTCTAATGTATAAGTATGTTTTCATCTCTTTCTGCAGCTTTCTCCATAACGTGATATATAGCCCCAAATGCATTATATTGATGATGCAATACAGTTTTATGTCAATCAGTGCAATATAAAAAATTCCAACTAGACGTACTTCTAGAAGTTACTACACGTCATCTGATGTTGACCGGATGGGCTAGGGGGCGTTTATAATTCCGTGGGCAGCGTTATACCAATCATCTAATGTGGGTCAAATGTTGATAATAGCAGTTAGTATCGAAGACGGTAACGTTACACGCTGAAACTCACCCCAGTCTCCGCGCGCCGTTGGGCGATCATCGTAGAGTAGAAGTCTTATCATTATGGGATGTAAATTTACCCGGTCCATCTCCAGCTTGTATAATGGTATATACGTCCAAATCATGTTGTTTATCGAGTTATTGGCAATCGATCACTGTGTAGCGTGACGAGCCAGAGTCCCGGGACCTATAGCGAGTGCCCGGAAGTACTACGGACGTCTAGCACAACCTCTATGGCACATCCTGTTAAGCGATTGCGCCGATCGGCCACCAGATGGCGCTCCTGAACCGCCAGAGAGCTCAGTGGGTCCTGCTGGTGGATCTCAGGCCAGCGGAGGGGACATATGAATCCGATCGCAGATTTTTGAAATATTGATATAAGGACGACGTAAAGCGTCCTCCGGCAACTTGAGCATGGCCAGCAATGACGTCTAAACACGTTTCATGGCAGTCAAAGTGTTAAGTAAGTATTACTTACAGTATTTTGTAGTTCAGTATTACTTATAGTATTTAGTACTTCAGTATTACTTACACTAAATACCACGGCCATAACAAAGTGAATGTGTAACGTGTGTGTGTGTGTATAGATGGATATATATTTGGCTTCACCATGGTTGCAATCAACAAGACAACACAATACAAACAACACACTGGCAAGAAAAACATTGACCAAAAACAGCCCAATATACATATACAAAAAGAGACACAACAACAACAAAAACAGAAAGAAAAAAAAAATCGAAAGAGGTCATGCAGCACACAGCTCTGATCTAAATTGCGGACGACGTGTCGATAACTGATATAAAAAAGTATTTATCTGATTATTCAAGTCCTTTTCTACTTGAAATAGCTGATATGTTGATTTAGTAGTAGTAGTAGTAGTAGTACTTTATTGGCATGTGGCAGTCACAAAACTGAATTAGTTTACAGATTAAAGAAACCATCCAAATATCAACACACAACTTTTAGCTACATAAAAGACTGGGTGAGAAAGGTTCAAACTATAGTCCAAGTATAGATACAACTAGTACAAGACACAAGATACATACAATAAAAGTACAGTGCTAGTAGAGATTAAACTAGTACAAGACACAAGAGACGTAGTTATGTCGTATGGAGGTTCAAAAGTCGAGTTGGGTATGGTATGGGAGACAAACATAGTGACATGTTTTTGTTAAGGGATTGCTTTGTTGTTATTAGGCTGCTACATAATGGATTTGTAGCTCATGCATTGAGAATCATCTTCTGTGGCTGCTCGATGTTTCGAGTTGACATATTTGGATATCAATCATCATGATAAAACCGATCATAATCTAGGTACATTGTGCCAACAACATAGCTGTAAAAAAAATTCTATCAAGACACGAGTTAAAATGGATGTGTGTGTAGCCCTTTAAGAGAGCGCTCCAGAGACATGAATGAAACGGAGCCATTCATAAAAAACAAGACGAGGGCTTTTGGAGGAGCTCTCGACGTCGATTGGCGGGACGTTCTGAAAGGCATTCTGTGGCAGCCAATGAGCGCGGGGGACGGAGGGCTGTTTTCGCCCCGACCATTCCATTGAGAAAAAGCCACAGAATCCACAGTCAAGTTTTTTGAGCGAAGAGCTGCTGCAGGGAATCTAGACGAGGCTTCGTGGGATATTTCAGTTTTTTCCACCGCGAAAGAACTTCTGCTACAAAATGTGAGTTGTTGCGCATTCATATTCTACCATCACACAATATATGCTTTCGCACTGTATATGATTGGATATTTTCGTCTGATTAAATCTGCGCTGATTCTCTTTAGGGTTGTGATTCTCCCCCCCCCCCCCTACTCGCTGTTGATCGTGCAAGGAGGGGGGAGATGGGTAAAAACGCGAACGCCATTTTATGAGAATGAAGTGTTACAGTAGTCAGCCCGTTCTGGCGGCGTCCATTTTCTTCTTACATCGGATAGTTTTCACGACACCGCTGTGTTTTGCACCTCGTCCTCATTGCCTGTGTTGTTGCACACGTTCATTGTTTATCCGCGACGTCTCGGAAATTTATGAATGGTGAACTCGACCCCCCCCCCCCCTCCTCCTCCTCCTCCTCCCCCCTCGTTGCACACGGACGGCGGATCACATTTCACTTCATTGAGAAAAACAAGGGCCCCGTTGAAACAACTGGGAGGCCCCGTGGCGGCGGGAGGGGGAGGGGGGGTTGTACAGTTTGACTTCCACACAAGGGACGTTTTTATTTTATATATATATATAATTTAAAATATATACACTCTTTACTCTGGCAAGTTCATGGCGTTGAGGCTATAGAGAAAACAAATTAAAGTTATACATAAAGTTTGCCTGCAGGATGCTTATTATTGCAATGACTCCATAAATTAAGTTATGTAACTCGAATTGAATCCCCCAGACCAGAACAGAGGGTGGAATTGTTGATCAATATACACCACATCAATCTTAATGTTTTTAGAGCTTGTTTGATGTTCTGAGTAGTGCATCTCTCACCACATTACACATCAAGTATATCATGTCAGACAAAGTAGTTTTCCTATTTGTGCAGCTTCTTCTATATGTGACGACGGGTGATTCTGTCTTTTCTCTCCTGCTATGTGTACTCCCCCCCCCCCCCCCCCCCTCCAGTCTCTTTGAATCACAGGCCAGTTGTAGCCTAACTGTGAACCATGCTTGTATAGCACAGTAAAAGTTTTTTATTTTTTTATTGTGCTAAACACTGGCGAGAGCACCGCAGGGGTTTCGGACAAACGCAAACAAACGTTCCACAGATGAAAGGAGCAGCGGTCTTGCAGACTCTACAAAAAAAAAAAAGGAGCAGGCCCGTGGTGTGGCGTCGTTGACGTCCAGTGACAGGTGACCCGACAGAGTTCACTTTGCCGCGTGTCCTGGTCTCACTCACTTTCCTGGTCTCTCCACAGCGAGGAGTTTAGAGAAGAGGGATCTCCAGTCTGGTCTCAGCCTTGGTTCCCCTCCAAGTCCTCCTTCCCACCACCACCACCTCCTCCACCCCCAAGCCCTCCTTCCCACCACCACCACCTCCGGGCTGCAGAACGAGCCCAGACCCCCTGCAACATGGAGGGCTTCTACGACCAGCAGGTCCCTTTCATGGTGCAGCAAAATGTGAGCTTATAAACCTTTTTTTCTTTCTTTTCCCCATAGTTTACATTTAATGGATGTTATGCTTTAATACAGTGTTTTCCCATACTTGGGATTTATTTGCGGTGGACCGCCATAATATCGGATGGACCCACCGAGAATAGACTTCCCAAACTGATGCAATAACGGATCGTTTTTTCCTAAGTCCTTCTCTACTTGAAATGGCTGATATGTTGATTTAGTAGTAGTAGTACTTTATTGGCATGTGGCAGTCACAAAACTGAATTAGTTACCACTTTACAGATTAAGAAACCATCCAAATATCAACACAACTTTGAGCTAACTATAGGGTAAGAAAGGTTCAAACCGCGATTAGACTTCCCAAACTGATGCAATAACAGATAGTTTTGCCTGCATTGCACACAGTCCTATATACCCACAACCAGACTACTTTACCCAACTCCAGTTCTCAGTCCACCACCACAAATTAATTCCTATAATACCATGTGTTGTATTGTATATCGCCAAATCGACTCACTTAAGGCTACGTTCACACGACAAGCTTTAGTGCTTCTGATTTAACGCTCAGATTTGTTTTATTTAGTTTGGCCGTTCACATAATTAAACAACATTTGGCGGATATCAGATTCCAGTGTGAACTGGTCATGCTCCTGAACTGCCCTGCATGCACAAATGAACAACAAACAAAAATTGTTGACAAAATATAAATCTAGAGATGTGAAAGTTGCATGACTATTCAGACTGAGGTTGCATTGCAAAAAATAAGACCCTTTATCTGATTTAGGACCACATTATGTAAGTGGATTCCATGTAATTTGAGCTGTTCAAGAAATCAAGATTTGTCCCAAATTTTCCTCTGCAGTGTGAACGTAGCCTAATATCACTAAATGTTCTTGTCTTCTCATCGTTGTTATTCCAGAAGTGTCCAGTAGAGGAGCCGGTCAACAGACCCCCCAATGACCGGAAGAGGAAGTTTCTGGAGACTGAGCTGGCGCAGTTTACAGAAGGTAAGGTCATTTATGTGGTGGCGTGGCCCTTTAAGACCCATGGCGTAGCCCACAACTTGAATGCGTTTATATCGGGAAGATGGCAGAGTGCTTCTAGACATGAGTTATGTGGCTGTGCAAGAACCCCCCCCCCCCCCCATTTCTTATTGGAAACTGTACTGTAAGTTAGCCAGTGAGTGAAGCGATACAATGGTAGAGGTTAAAGGTGTTGTAGTGAAGTCAGGGGGCAGCCGGCTTGACATTTTCTGGACAGAACTCAGCCTATACTGTCTTCAACTATTAATGGAAATGTCTTTAACTATGAATGGAAGTGCATCATCTTTAGTTAATAACTATTTTGATATTCATATACTCATGTTTTTATATTTATGTCTTTCTACTATTACCCTGCCCATACCCGTATGCTCCCCTCCCCCATGCTGCATGATGCCCGAATGGGGATCAATAAAGGAATATCTTATCTTAAAGTTTGAAAACATTATTCCTCTGAAAACGTATGGTTCTTTGTCCCAGATACTCGATTTGTACTCGCTATATATTTATGTATTTGAATTAATGCAGATATTGTTGTCACTCCCGTTTTTCAGAACTCTTTCAAGATCTCAGTCAACTTCAGGAGATCTGGATAGCGGAAGGTGAGCCCCTGCGAGCGCAGCACATGGAAGCATTAGAGAAGCGTGTGTGAAAACATGCCGGAGGGTGGCTTAAAAGGAACACGCCAACATTTATCGTCTTCTCCAGAGAGAGACAAGAAGATAGATACCAGTTTCCTCTCTGTGCGTTCAGTAGAAGGCTATCTGGCTGCACGTTAGCCTAGCTTAGCACAATGAGTGGAAGCGGGAGAGAAATGTTGGCATGTTCCTTTAAGTAGAATGATCGTTCAATCTCCTTTTTTTTCTTTTTTTTTTAACTCTGAACTCTGTTGCCTCTACTCAATTTATACCTACCTACTGCTTTCACTGTCTGCAACTGGCATACACTGTAATCATAACTACCTACCTCATACTATTGTCTATCCATATAACTCTGTATTGTACAATAGTGCTGTGTATATACTGTATTTATATTTACAGCATATATATATCCATATCTGTCTGAATATCTGCAATGGGGTGTAACAGACTAACGGTACACAAAAACCACGGTTCGGTACGTACCTCGGTACGGGTTTTTGGTACAGTGGGGGAACGTTTGGCTTTCCATGTTCCACTCAAGTCAAGTCAAGTCAAGAGTTTTAATTGTCACGGCATACAGGTATACAATGAAATGCGGGTGGTCTTGCCCGCAACGATGTGCAATGCAGTGGTACAACATATAATAGAATCAAAAATGAAAAAACAACATTGTGCAGTAAACAGGTAACGGGTAACATGGAGTGACATCTCGGTATCTGTACATAGTTATTTACAGAGCATATGGGACATGCTAGTTAGCTTTGGTAGTGCAATATACTGTTCCTGTTATTCTAATTTAAAGTGTCCTTTCCTTTGGCCATAAGTGTGCGTGTGTGCGACATGAGTGTGTGCCCGCTCATGTTAAAGTGTTAAGTGGCTGCTCGTGTGTGAGCGTGCACAGCGTGCGTGTCGTGTGTGTGTTCATGTGTGCTTGTGTGTGGATAGTTCAATGTTCTGAGCACTCAATGTTCATTGTTCATGGCTCTGATGGCCTGGGGGAAGAAGCTGAGCCTAAGCCGCTCTGTCCTAGTAGCTGGGGTTCGCAGGCGTCTGCCTGACCTCAGCAGCTGAAACAGGCTGTTATTGGGGTGGTGAGGGTCTTTCATTACCCTGCAGGCTCTGGATTTGCACCTCTTGTTGTATAGAACCTGCAGGGGGGGTAGTGCAATACCCGTGGTACGCTTGGCTGAGCGCACCACTCTCTGTAGGGCCTTCTTGTCCTGTGCCGTGCTGTTTCCATACCAGGCAGTGATGTTTCCGGTCAGGATGCTCTCTACAGCTCCTGAGTAGAAGGACTGGAGTATCTTCCCCGATACTCTGAACTTCCTTAACTGTCTCAGGTGGTAGAGGCGCTGTGATCAGGGCCTGGAGGGCAAGAGGGCAGGAATCAAGCGATCTTCAGTAGAACGGAATGGGAATGTGTCCACAAAACACTGAAATCCCAAATAATTACATGACTAAGATCACATTCCCAATCGCTGTAGCTTTAGGTGGGATTGGTTGGAGCGCGACAAGCGTGCGTGGTTGGAGATAGCTTGGCTCAAAATCCTGCCTTCCAAATAGACAGACATTTTATATCCACTTTTTCTCCTTATTTTTCTCCCATCCCAATTTCGTATTGCCAATTCTCCCCTCCCCTGTCTTGAACGTTGCTAGACTACTATCAGGGGTGATGAAGTGTGCAGTAACTAATTGTACTTGTAGGTCTGTCAACGAATATTCTATATTGAAATTAATAATCGACTTGTTATAATTATATTAGATTGTGAAAAAAAAACAGCCCCCGGTGGGCGGTCGTTAGTGGTTAACATACCGTTGTATTCGTTTGGTACACTACACCGCCGTTTGGTACGGTACACACTGAACCGGTTCTGTACGGTACGGATACATGTACCTTTACACCCTACCTAGATATACACCTACATATAACCCATACAACTCTGTATGATAGCATGTACAATAATGCTGTATATATATACAGTGTGTATATATTTATTCTTACCATATATATATATATATTCATCCACATATGTCTACATACCTGCATATAATCCATTTGACATATCTGTAGATACTATATCTATATCTGTGCACATCCCTTACTACACATCTTACTAGTTACACTGCTGGCCAGTATATGTTATACCCAGTTTAATCACCTGTACATTGTATATTACTATTGCACTTTTACAGTTGAATCACCTGTACATTGTATATTACTATTGCACTTTACTGTTACTTACTATTGCACTTTACTGTTGAATCTAATCTAAAACATGTCCTCTTCTACAGCCCAGGTGCCAGACGATGAGCAGTTTGTCCCAGATTTCCAGTCGGACAACCGTGAGTACAAAAAAATAATATATATATAATTTTTTTGAATGACCCCCATGCCGGCCGGTCAACTGTGTGGACTTTCTGCACAGTTACTTATTCAAGCCTCCCCGTTTCCCCAAAGACCACGTAATTTCAACATCGAAAATGGAAGATTGTTCGGTTTTTGCCAAAAACAAGTCTCGTCTTGCAGCCCAACTAAAGCAATGTTTCTGCGTGTCAGTCAATGTTGGCTGTGCTTTTACCCACAGTGTCAGACAGCTAACGGGTTTGTGCCTTTTTTGTGACCCAATTGGCTCTGTTCTGTCAGATGGTATATCGGTCAATTTCAGAAAACGGTCTATTTGGAGGGGCGGCTGGGTGGCGTAGCGGAGATTGCGCTTGTCACCAATGCACGAGACTCCGGTCTCGAATCCCGGTGTCAGCATTGCCTGCGGCTTGGGCCAGTCGTCATACCATCTCAATTGACCGAGGTAGCGGGTGGAAATCGATGGGTGGGGACTGGACGGACAGCGACTCCTACAGGTCGGTTGGGTGACGCCTGCACAGCAGAGACAGGAAGTATCGGGGGCAGCGTGAGCCTCCCACGCGTTACTCCTCACCACCGAGAGTCCGCGCTGTCTGGTGAAAAGATGCGACAGGCTGGCTCCTCGTGTACCGGAGGGGACACGTGATGCAAGGCTTCTATCCTCACTACAGCCGACCAGTGGGAGGCATAGTCTAGCAACGTTCAAGACAGGGGAGGGGAGAATTGGCAATACGAAATTGGGATGGGAGAAAAATAAGGAGAAAAAGTGGATATAAAATGTCTGTCTGTCTATTTGGAAGGCAGGATTTTGAGCCAAGCTATCCAACCACGCATGCTTGTCGCGCTCCAACCAGTCCCACCCAAAGCTACAGCGATTGGGAATGTGATCTTAGTCATGTAATTATTTGGGATTTCAGTGTTTTGTGGACACATTCCCATTCCGTTCTACTGAAGATCGCTTGATTCCTGCCCTCTTGCCCTCCATCCCACAAGGTCTTCTTGTTTGTGTTGTCCTGCTTACATTCCTGAGCAACCCGGCAGTGTTCCAAACCAACCGGTTTGCTTGTTGTTGTTTTTTTTCACCATCCACCACTTTTCCACATTCTACTGCTACACAAGACAACATCTGCATAACAGAACACTAAAGATAACATCTGCAGATCCCTAAAGATAACATCTGCATAACAGCTCCCTAAAAGGGGAAACAAAAAATCTCATTGTATGTTTTCACATGTGTGGCTTCCCCACTGGCTGATATGCTTTGATTTTGAACCCTCAGCAGAATTCTTTAGTGCTCAAGTTATTATTACATATGCAGGGCTTTCCCCTGGTCTTTCAAACGAGATGGTGCTGAGTCTCAACTAGGGGGTGTAGTGATATGCAGTAGTAGGGACTATATAATGCCAGTGCTTGGCCCGGACGATATATATGGGTGCACCAGACTGTATGAAGTGCTATGTCAATGGAGTAAAGTCCAGTCTACAACTAATTATAATTTCTTAGATTTATATAGCGCCTTTCATGAGACCCACGGTGCTTAACAGTGGAGGGGGCAACTAAGGGGAAGGAGATCAGAGGAACAATTAAGTATATATATAAAAAAATATATATATATATATATATATACATTTGTTGAAGAGCAGGGACGTGCACAGGACTTTAGAGGGGCAGGTGCTCAAAGGCTGAAAAGGGCACTATAACCGTGTGTGTTATAACCAAGCGTGCAAGCCCGATTTTTGCGGGCCCTTTTCGAGCGGGGGGGCCCTTTTTTATGCTTTTTTGGGTTTTTTTTCGTGATTTAATATTGAACTATAATTATCTTTGAAAGACACTTTTATCACTGACTTAAAAGGCCCATGTGTCCATAAATGTTCAGGGGGGAGGGAATAAGTGCTTACCATACAGACCCCAAGAAGTGCTGTATATTCTGTATTGTTTAATATAAATGCATTTTTTATTCCAATCCCGATTTGTATTTGAGATTCCCAAATCCCATCGGACTTGACTTCTACGTGTCCCTCAGTGAGTGTAATACCAGCATTCAACTGTATGCGCCACAGCGGTTTCTATCATCATCATCACCACCACCCACGCTATGCATAAAATATATAGGTCCGCGGAGAGGCACGCTGAGGAGGCCGTGCAAACTGCAATGGAATATGGGGCATCTCTCTCTCTTTACCTAATATTTTGATTCTATCCTGACATTTTTCAGTTGGAAGGGCAGTCTGTATGCGCGGGGGAGGGGGCGGGAATCCTTTTTTTTTCTCTTTTTTTAAGGGCACTTTTTTACGAGGCTTAAAAGGGCAGGTGCTCAAGCACCCCTTGGGCTCTATGTGTGCACGTGCCTGTTGAAGAGGTGAACTTGAAGAACAAAGAGTCTTCATTGTCTCGATAACACTTCAGGGGTCCAGGTTCTTTTCTATTTATATTTTTTTTATAAAGCAAGCCATTTGCTGTCGTTTCCTGCCACGTAAAAACACAATTTCAGTAAAATGGCAAACATAAAAGTTATTTATTTAAGTACAGTGAATAAGGTTGCACAATAGTTTTAACGCTGAGCACACACACACACACACACCGTGGAACAGAGGTCTTTCTTTGGGTAGATGTATAGAGGATCCGTCTGGGCTCGCCGTGGGTACGAGTGCACGCACTTCACTTACTTGGACCGTGAGCGGGTCGTGCGGGTAGGGAAGCACGGTCTCTCGGCTTGCGTGGCGGGCGGCAGGCAGTGTGGTTTTGGCCGTGCCTGGCGCAATAACATTTTACCACTGGGAGGACGTTCCTTGAGACTGTACAGTACACGTGTGTGTGTGCGCGTATGTGTAGACATGGCACACTGCCAGCCAGCCTCACAGATGACTCCTTTTATTCACCAGTCCTTGGAGAGCAATGCAGCTGGGCACAGGAGCAGTCGAGGGGGGTGGGGGGGTTGACCATGTGATTTCCCCCCCCCCCCCCCCCCCCGCTGGTCTAATTGACATGCTAACTCCCTCTCTTGACATGTCTGAAAACACTTTCCCCGGCCTGCTGACTTGAGCACACGGTCTCTGGGGGGGGGGGGGTTCAAGTCAGACAATGGGGGTGAGAATAAGGGCTGCGAACGGTGCAAATAGACACTGTAGGAGGGCAGGCGCTCGTTGATTCTGTAAGGATCATAGTGTGTGTGCGCACGCATACTCGTACCCATGTGTGTGGGTGTGTCAACAGGGTATCTGCGAGGGTATTCAGAATTCTCAATGTAAGGTATTCAAAAGTTTAAAAAAAATATTTGCACAGATATTTCATTTGTATGGGGGGGGGGGGGGGCAGCCCAGCTGTCTGGGGATTTTTTCATTTCAACCTTTATTTAAAATCGTAAGCTTCTGAGGTTTCCCTCATTTACAGAAACGACGATTGTAAAAAATGTACACGGTACATAATAAAAGCAATGTTCACAGAAAATGTGCTAAAACAGTTACAGGTAGTCACACAATGGTCTGAAATCATACAACATACCAAGGGAAGGGAGAACCTCTAACTTCAGAGAGAGTTGGAGGACATTCCAAGAGTTGGAGGCATCAAAGGAAAAAGCTGATTTCCCTAGATCAGAACAAACTTTAAATGTTACTTGTCCTTTCGGACAAGTTATGTTTTTGTAGGTTTTTATTGATTTTTGCTACCGGGCAGTCCGGTAGAGAGAGAGAGAGAGAGAGAGAGGAGGAATGGGAGATAGACCGGGGAAGACATTCGGCAAAGATCACCCGGGAGTTGCACCGTAGTGCTGTATGCAGTGCGCCACTCGGGCGCCCCAGATCAGAACAAACTTGAGGGACCATGTGAAATCATATTAAATATATGAAATATTTTTGTATTCAATTAGTTGTTTTCTGCTGGGCTACCGAGAGCTTGGCGCGTCTGGTGAGAGCTTGTATGGAACGTGCGAGAGAAAGTATGGTCATGAAATTGGTATTAAAAAGTCTTAAATGTAACTCGTTGAAACCTGCAGATACCCTGGTCAAGTTCCTACCACTGTTTCTCTTAACGCTCTGCTTTACAAGATTCCAGTGGCAGGCTGCCAATCCCAGTCCTGGCAGTTACAATATGTGGCACAGGAAATAGGGGTTCGTGGGGGGGGGGTCACAGTAGTAAAGCAGGCGCGACCGCTGACTTCCTACATGCTGTACCTTACAATACCAGTACCATGGATGGCACAAAGACGTCTTGTTTGTCTTTCCATGCTGCCTCGACTGCTGCCTCCATTAAATTACTCTCGGTGTAAAACAACAGTGCGGACGGATCGACACGACGGCAGCGCTCCTTGTCCTTTGGGATATTCCCAATATCGTGTTGTTGTTGTTATTGTGGGGATAAAGAACCCATTGAGGAGGAGACGGGGGTTTTCCAACTTAATTGGCTCCGGGCTCCAAAGCTAATGGAAGACCGTTGATCGTGTATTAAATAATTCTTTTTTTATTAGATTAAGCATCAAAGAAAAGTTGCCTTTTGACACGAGGCTTTCTGTACTGTGTTGAGATGCATGTTGACTAATACAAAGAAAAATGAAGAGAAAAAATAAATATATATATAGTTACATCTCTTGTTAATTTGCCTAAACGGTTCCGTGGACCATTTCAAACGGAGTGCTCAACATGGATACGTCTCAACAAAATAGAACAAGAATGTGTGCAATTTTCTGTTATTTGAAGATCACATCTGACCCCAGGTGATTTTAGATGGTTCATAAATGCATGTGTTTACGTCACTGTTGGAGTCAGACAGTAATGTATGTGTGTGTGTGTGTGTTTTCAGTGATGTTCCACGGGCCTCCCTCCAGTAAAGTGAAGCGAGAGCCCAGTCCGTCCAAACAGCTGTCTCCTTGCAGCCAGGAGCAGAGACTCACTCCCTACACCGACAAGTGCCTTTACAGCTACAGGTGTGGATCTCCGCCTGTCTCTCCCTGTGTGTCTCTGTCCCTCCCTTCCTCTGCCTCGTCTTTCTGTCTCCGACCGTCTGTCTTTCTTTCTCTGACCATCTTGTCTTTCTGTCTCCGACCGTCTTGTCTTTCCTTCCCCCTCCCGTCCTCTGCCTCGTCTTTCTGTCTCTGACAGTCTGTCTTTCTGTTCCCCTCTCTTCCTCGTCTTTCTGTCTCCGACCCTCTGTCTTTCTGTCCCCCTCCCGTCCTCTGCCCTGTCTTTCTGTCTCCGACCGTCTGTCTTTCTGTCCCCCTCCCGTCCTCTGCCCTGTCTTTCTGTCTCCGACCCCTAAGGCCATAATAGCCTCCAGTAATAATAAAGATTGGCAACAATAATTTTACCGCGCGACATGGAAACCGCCGTGCCGCTGGCGGAAGCAGGAATTAGCCAATTTTAATAGAATGAAACTTCACAACAAACGGTCTCTGTGTGCAACTGCTTTACAATTTCGGGGAACTGTGTTGCATAGCAACTAATACGGAGGCTAATCTTAAATTTTCGCCACAGGCGACGGCCACTGGGAACATGATTCAGGAACCAAACTGGGCACTGCAGAGCTAGATTTCTTTTTATAATAATTGTTGGGACATAATTAGGACAACAAGTATGATTGAGGTACCAGTAATTCTATAATGACTTTCTCTTCTCTTTCTTCTCAGTGCCTATGACAACAAGCCAGCCGGCGTCAAACCACTGACCCCGACCTCCTCGCCCACCTTGCCATGCGGCTCCGCCCACAATGCGGGGACACACCCCTTACAGAGGCAAATCCCGCCCCCTGCCCAGCAGTTAGCGCACAGTTGCCCCCCGAGGCACACGCCTTCTCCGAGCCCCTCCCACCACCACCATCATCACACTCACACTCTCCCGCAGGCCACGCCTTCTCCGAGCCCCTCCCACCACCACCACCACACTCACACTCTTCCGCAGGCCAGCCAATGTCGGCGCTTTGCGGTGCCCCGCCCACCCGTGAGTCACCCCAATGGGCAATTCGGCTTGGAACACAGGTGAGTGTGTTTAGACACTAGATTACATCTTTAACGCTGCAGTAACTATTTTTTCACATTATCTGACCTGCTATCGGAAGGTCTCATTGAGTGAGTCATGGTGTCCTACTCAAACAACCCATGCTATCAGCAGCCAGTCTGTTGTTATTCTATTGTTTATTTTCTTTATTGACAACCGTACATTATCTCTGCATATTTTATGAACTTGTGAATTTTCTTTTCTTAATTACATCAATATTGTGCAGTCAGAACAGTACTACTTTGTTCAACAACTAGGAAATGCCCAATAGAAGGTTTTATGTATTGTAGTTGAAATCTGTAATTCATGCGCAAAAACACTTTTCTTAGTTGCAACAACGATTGTGCTGGTAAGGCATTTCGTTGAAGAGGCTTTCGTTTTGGAGAAAATGGGAGTTTGTTTATACAGTGGTGACTCGTGCCCCCTAGTGGTCAGAAAACAGTCATTGCAGCTTTAATAATTTAGTTTTCAGTGATCCCCACTACCTGTTCAGTAAAGGTATTGGATTGGTACTCTGAATTGGTGAAAAAAGTAGCATCGGTGCCTCTCTAAAGCTAACCTTTCCCTGTCGTTTTCTGTTCCTCCCACCCAGATTCCATCGGCAGCTCTCCGAGCCCTGCCTGCCTTTCCCCACCCCGGAGGGTGTGGTCAGGTCGCCCTACCCCCCTCAGCCCCACAACAACCAGCAGCACCACCAGCAGCAGCCTCCACACCGGGACAACCGCCCCTTGTACCAGCGCCACCTGTCGGAGCCCGTGGTACCCCAGGGCTTCAAACAGGAAATGGTGGACCCACGCTACCCCGAGCAGGGGGCCCCCGGCATGGGCCCGGCGCCCCGAGCGGCCTCTTTCCACCCCCTCCGCATTAAAAAAGAGCCGAGGGATTTCTGCTTTGACTCAGGTGTGTGTTTGTGTTCATGCGTGCATTCCAGCGCATGGGGTCAATTCATGGTCAGTTTGGGAAGTGTTTGTGGGTTTTTTTTTCCCCTCCAAAAAATGGCACGAGAAAGCTTGACCCTACTACCCAACCTAATTAGGAAATAATTGAGAATGAATGACGTTTCATTACCAAAGAAATTGGTTTAATTTCTGTTCGTGTTATGACTTTATTCAATTAAAAGTGAACCCTGCTGTGAACCTTGCATGAACAATTAGGAGTGTATGTTTAATTCCTTGCAACAGTGTAGTATCTCGAGTCCTTAAGAGTCCTACATTAAGAGGCCTTAATGGTTACTTTATAAAATTTACTAATTCATGTTTTCATTTCTTACAGAGGCACAAAACTGCCAGTCGTCATTTGGGAAGTCATCCAACTTCTACCAAAATAACAATGGTGAAGGTGAGGTTCCTTGCTAATGTGTTCATCTCTTTTTGTCTCGTCACTGAAATACAGTTTATTATTTATCAGACCTATTGTGTTGGCCTGGGACAGCAGCTTGTGACGGCTAAGCTAACTGTTTGATTTTATTCACACTACAGGGTTTGTTTACGACGGAGAGCCACACTTGTACTACGACGACACATGCGTGGTCCCAGAAAGACTGGAAGGTAAGGAAAAAACATATTTAAGTTTAGTTCTACTGTCGTTATAGTGATTTGACATGAGCTCGGGTTATAGGGATGGGAAATATGACCAAAATACTCCTGAGGTCATTGTTAAAGGAACACGCCAACATTTTGAGAAATTAGCTTACCGTCTTCTGCAGAGAGAGACAAGAAGTTTCCTCTCAGTGCGTTCAGTAGAAAGCTATCTGGCTGCGCGTTAGCCTAGCTTAGCACAATGAATGGAAACGGACAGGCCGGTTAGCCTTCAGGAGAGGTGTTAGTTGGACAATGCCTAGGCTAACGTGCTTCTACTGAACGCACAGAGAGGAAACTGCTATGTATCTTCTTCTCTCTCTCTGGAGAAGACTAAGCTAATTTCCCAAAATGTGTTGCCGTGTTCCTTTTAAAGTTCCGTTAGTTTATTGACCCCCGCCGTCTACCTCTCTTCTTCTTCTTCTTCAGTGAAAATAAAGCAGGAGGCGTCTGCCTTCCGCGACGGCCCCCCCTACCAGCGGCGCGGCTCCCTGCAGCTGTGGCAGTTCCTGGTCACCCTGCTGGACAACCCCGCCAACGGGCACTTCATCGCCTGGACCGGCCGAAACATGGAGTTCAAACTCATCGAGCCAGAGGAGGTCAGTCAACCTTCAGCCTGTTGTTATAGACCTGTTCATCGACAACGTCATGCCAAATATGCGCACGCAGACCCGAAGCAGAAAGGAACGTAATCCTGGTCAGAACAACGGGGCAGACTACAATATATTTTTGTTAGCCATGCTAGCGCTCCAAACAATCAATCCATGCCAAAGCTAGATATGTAAAAGGTGAAAGACTCACACTCACAGCCATGCTGATTTGGCTAAATGACATCCAGCCGTTTTCGTTTGAAACAACTTTTAGTCAGGGGAGTGCCATGGTTTCTCCATAGAGCCTTGTTGTACTTCTTTTGGCGCAGCAGCTTGCGCAGGTCCGAGGCAACTTACTCACCTGATTCAGTTGGTATTGCTGATTTGATCCCCTTGGGGAAATGCGGGCATCATAGCAGCATGGGGGAGGGGAGGTACAGGTATGGGCAGGATAATGGTAGAAAGCCATAAATATAAGCCATACAATTTTATCTGAATATAAAAATATTAGGAAAAAATTAAACGATGTAAACAATATAATTAACTGAATATAAACAATGTAGAAATAGGTGCAGATGAGGGTCTATATGCCCTATCGGTTATATTATGTTACAATAAATATAAGAATTAAAATGTGAATAATTATACAGTATATACTATGAGTAAAAGTAAACCGAAAAATACAAAGTGCATTATACACAAGGTACCCTAACTGCCATGATATATGTCATACGTTGTAGTCCGTTCAGGTTTTGGTGGTTAACACTTAGTGGTCAAACATTCCTAATGGTTCTCAAGTTCTGCAGCCGTTAGTTCTCCAGTTAGTTGATCTTTCTCAGGGTAGGATCATCTTTTTATTCATGAATTCCTTTTAATGAAATATTGAATTAGGAGTTGCAACAGTTCTAATAAAGTGTGTGTTTTAATGTTTAGGAATCAAACCATTCGGTAACTTATCTGCTATCATTTTACTTCGATTGGTACAGTAGCGCTAATCTGATTTGTATTGCACCCTAAGCGGGATAAAGCTAATGTTCAAAGGAATTGGAAGGATTAAATCATTTATATTTTTTACAAATAAGTCGGACATGGATTACCACAGAGCGCTAAAGAGGCTCAGCCAGTCTGCAGGACGGACTGCCGTGGCTCTGCTTTGAGGTCGCCTGTCAGGACAACTGAATGATGAATTTGGAATTCAAAAGCACACACGCACAACTCTCATACATTTCCAAAATAGAGACTTCTGTGTTCCTATTCATCTCCCGTCGTTTCCAGAGTCTTCGATGCGTCTCATAATCGCTATGATGTCGCTAACTTGCTAGCTTGGGTCTCGTTTCGACCGCCTCCAGCCGAGTCTAACGGCAACTTATTTCCAAAGTGGTCCTCGATGGAAGACATAAAAACACAGTAAAAGCACAATACCAATAAAACCAAACGCAATAAAAAACAAACAATAAAAACACAATAAAACAAGACTTAAATGTTTCGTACCCTGCACTACACTAAGAGAAGATGGAATTTTTTATTTATTTCAAACCTACACTTCTTACCAAAGAAGCGCCATTATTATTATTATTATTATTATTATTATTATTATTATTATTATTATTATTATTATTATTCTCTTATAAAATAAATCCACTTAAAACTTTATTTCAGGATGTTTACAGGCCTGTATTCATGTGTGTTTTCCAGGTGGCTCGACGCTGGGGAATGCAGAAGAACCGCCCGGCCATGAACTACGACAAGCTGAGCCGCTCGCTGCGCTACTACTACGAGAAAGGGATCATGCAGAAGGTAAAGGCAGGTCACGTTCCAATTATCCTCCTTCTTAAACTATATATATACACACTCGGGCGCTCGCTCTATCATTTTCAGTCTCGCCGCCGTCCTAAAGGCCGAGATATATGCTTCGACGTTAGCCGTCGGTGATATTTTGCGCGTGGGAGCTAGCTAGACCGACATATACTTCCACAGTCTGTTCAACGCATGGGTTGCAGTACACCGCCGAACCTCTAGGTGTTGTACAAATGGCTGTATTTTTGGAGTTTCTTCTATTTGGTCCATATGTTTGTAACATAGTTTATCACGGTGGATAATGGAATGCTCCAACCGAGCTCCCGAGATGATAAATGGTAAATACGGAGGTACGTCAGGCCCAGCCCAGGACAGCGGCCAATCACAGCTCTGTGCTGTCTATGCTCCCACAGCCCTATGTTCCCACATTTCCTTTTTTCATAAATTTGCATCTGATTTTATCCCCCTTTCTCTTAATTTGGTAGCCAATTACACCCAACCCATTATCTAATTGTCCTCTGGTAGATCCGGGAACATAGAGCCTCATTTTGAGAGAAATCTTACAAATGTCGGAACATGGGGCCAAATGTTGAGAGAAATCTTAGAAATGTGGCAACATAGGGCTGTGGCAACATAGGGCTGTGGGAACATAGGGCTGTGGGAACATAGGGCTGTGGGAACATAGGGCTGTGGGAACACATGGCTGACCCCGTCCATGTCGGCTTGCGTCGATTTTCCGCACGGTTACATTTTTGGCTACAGCTGCATGTACGCAGCAGGTTCAGTACAGTGGAATGAGGCCATTGTTCCTGCGTTGCCAATTATGTTTATATTCTGAATTAACGTTGTTGACGTGAAATAAAACTACAATCTGAAAATATCACTATATGCAAATCAGCCATTGAAACCTTGGACTGAAAATGATAGGAATGTGTCATTTATGCCACAGTTGTGGAATATTACTAGTGTAGTAGTGTGTGTATAACCTTTTGAGTAAGTGTTTTATATTAAATATTGTAAAGACCAGTAAGTCTTTTTCACGTTGAATCAATTGAAACGATTTACAGTAGAATAAGAACACGTCTCACTCCTTTCCTGAAAGCACGTCGACCCCAGTGTCCCCGAGCGAACACTCTCTCTCTCTAACCCGTCCTCTCCTCCCCCTCTCCGCTCGTCCGTCTCCCTGCAGGTGGCCGGCGAGAGGTACGTGTACAAGTTCGTGTGCGACCCTGAGGCGCTCTTCTCCATGGCGTTCCCGGACAACCAGAGGCCCAGTCTGAAGGGGGACCCGGATGCCACGCCCCACCCAGCCGCCAGCAGCGAAGAGGACACCCTTCCCCCCGGCAACGTGTCCCACTACAACAACAACAGCAGCAACAACAACAACAACAACAACAACGAGGGGGCGGGTCCCTACCCGGTCGACGGAGGGGAGCAGTTGGCCTTCCCCGACGGCTACACGTACTAAAGACTCCACCCGCCCGGGGAACTCCTCCCCCACCTCCTAGGACTGTACGCGGACGCGCCCACTCACTGCTGAGCGGTATTGGGAACGTCTCCAAACTCCATTTCCTCACAACCCTTTAATAATGCATACAAAATACATGTCACTTGGTTCTTTCTGACTCGTCTCAACGGTCCCCCAGATGAAACAAAACACGACTACTCTGCCATCTGGCTCCTTGCCCTCTCTTCTCTCCGACCTTTGAACCGTCTGGCGGCGTCATCGTCGGGGGGGGGGGGGGTAAAGGACACCTTGAGTCACCCGCTTTTTAAAGGCGTCACTGAGGTCTGATTAAAGGACACCTGCCTCGATCACGTAGAACTGTCGTCATGGCAGCTCTCTTTTATAGTTCATTAGTTTTATAGCCCCGAGCCTAAATAAAGCTCTCTGGTTGGACTCGACGACAGATGATGGCTGTGTTGTTTGGACTTACATTTTAAGTCAAATGCAGGAAACCGGTTGTTGTTGTTTGTTAAAACGGGGGCGTGTGGAGAGTCCACACATTGGATCGTCTCCACATTCCATAACACGCATAATCAAAAGCTTTTGGGAGCTAGACCACAATGCCGTGGGGCCGCTGCATGCTGCCAAGGGGCCTGCTCCCAGAAAAATATATACGTAAAAAGGTAATCGTTTGAAAGGCGGCTTTCTCATTATCGTCTAAACTCTGGGATCTGTATTTCTCACTAAAAAGAAACGTGTTCTCCCTGCCCCGCCGCTCTTTTTAACGAAAACCCAAAAGTGATTATGTATTTTTTTTTTTTTTTTTTGGTACCGCCTGAAAGGGATACGCATCAGTATTTTCTGAAACGCTTTTTGACTTTCTATATAAAAAGAAAACGAAATTTATATTGAAATATATGTTTTGTGTTTTTTTTTTTTTCTTGTGTCGTCAAAGCTGATGTTTTTGGCACTATGGACCTGTAAGGTTTTATTTTTTCTTCTCCTTTTTTGGTTTGTTTTGTTCCTATGACTGTTCTATGACAAAGGTACTACAACTGTCTCAATCTATAATACTGCCAATATTAAGCTAACAGGTGGACACAGCGCCATCTTGCATGGACTTTCTTACAAACGGCTGTACCAATCATTGTACCAAGATGACCTTTCTGCTTTTTTTGTATAGTTTATTAGCTTCAATGGCTGAGAAAAAAAATATATAAATGTATATGAATATATTTTTGCAAATGGCTGCATTTGTTTGACATTGTATAAACTGCAAAGTTTTCTTTCGGCCGCTAAATGTGACCCCCCTCCTAATCTAACGGGAGTTGGGTCAGACACTCCCTATTGGCCCGTTCTCAAGCCCCGCCCCTTTTAAACCCGTCGCTTCCGTCGGGGCAAACCTCTCGAGGGGAAGCAACGTCGGTGACTAGAGGATGGAGGAAAAGATGGCGGCGTTTGAGACGGCGTTAATTGAGTCCTAGATAGATGGTGCATATGTGAGACGTGTGTACTGCTATATTTTGCTATATGATCCTAATGTGGTGTTATGTATGTGGGGTGGAGGCGTGTCTATATTTAGGGAAGACTCGCTGCCGCTCCCGTGACATCCTACTTCCCCCCACACCCCCAGATAGCCTATAATGTGTGCCTTCCGTCGCTTTCAGTTGATCTTATACTGGATACAATAAAACTTATCTGCTTTACTTTGCTTGTTGTTGTATGGACTGTTTTCACAATGTACCAAAAAAATCGACACCATCAGAATTAGGGAAAAACCCATAGGTGTAGATTTAGAGGCTGCATGGGTCAAGCTCTCCTCATATTGAGAAGTGGTCAATTTGCTTCCATCAAAATATAGCTAATGCCTGGAGAGCTTTACTGCATTATATTCCATTATATTTGTGTCAGCGGGTACCTGAATGTTGTCTTTTCCTTCACACAAATAAAGACATTTCCACCATGAATTGATCCAGAACAGGCACAAATTGGTCCATAAAAGTACACCAGAATGCAGTAAATGAAAGTGTTTGACGCTCAAAAGCCAGAGTACAAATGTAACGGCAAAGTGCATCAGTAATATACAATGTTCAGGTGATTAAACTGGGTATGAAATATATAAATGAGTATAGTGGTAATCGGATGTATGTACAGAGTATATATTGTAGTATTAATATGTACAGTGATACAGTTATAAAGACACTGGTAGTAAGTCATACTGGCCAGCAGTGTAATTTGTAAATAAGAGTAGGGATATATATATATATATATATATATATATATATATATAGTATCTACTGATATGTAAAAAGGATTATATGCAGGTATGTACAGACATATATATTAATATTTATATAGCATTATTGTACATGCTATCATACAGAGCTATATGGATAGAGTATTGATTGATTGATTGAACATTTTATTAACACATTGCAGAATGGGTACAATACAGTACGGCTCAATACACACAATTGTTAAGGGGATGCAGACCAGACAAAGACTTTCGTCTTTCAGGGTCCCCCATTTTCAATTCATCATAACATATATGACATACAGATATGACAGTACTGTTACATCCAGACATTTATGACATACCAGATCTACAAATATACAGTACTGTTTAAGAGTACAATGCCTGTCGTATAGACCCTGGTTTTGGAAACTCTGATTAATAGACAAGAGTTTCTAAAAAGAGAGTATATACATTTGAGGGGGAAGAAAGTAACTGTACATTGGAGGAGGTTGGGTAGGTGGGGGAAACTGTACATTGGAGGGGGTTGGGTAGGTGGGGTGGAAACTGTACATTGGAGGGGGTTGGGTTTGGACATTTACAGGGACCAGTTTCTAATTGCAGCCTCCCGTATGTGCTCTTTGAGAGCGGTTTTGAAGGTGGGTAGTGAGTCACATTCCTTTACAGCTTTGGGTAGTGCGTTCCACATTGATGTGGCATAATTGCGAAATGTGTTTAGTCCCTTGTTTGAGCCAAATCTGTGTTTAACATGATTTGTGGAGCTCCCTCTGGTGTTGTGGTCGTGGTATTCACTGACCTTTGGGAAGTATTTTGACATGTACATGGGTACCTTAGTGTTGTATATCTTGTAGACCAGGCCCATTGCAAGTTGCTGTACTCTGTCGTCTACTCTAAGCCATCTTAGGTTGTCAACGTGGGCAGGGGTGAGGTGGGTTTTAGGAGTAAGATTAAGCAGTAGTCTGACCAGTTTGTTTTGTGATGTTTGTAATCTTGTTTTTAGTGCCTTTGAGGTGCTTTGGTACCATGAGGTGCAGGCATAGTCGTAGTACCCTTGAATGAGTGCTCCTGTTAGAGTCTTCAGGGTATTCTTGTTTACCAGAGAGGAGATCCGGTACAAGAATCTAGTTTGTTGGTTGACTTTTTTGATTACATTGGTTGCCATTTTGTCACAGGAAAGATTTGCCTCTAGGATGGAACCTAGGTATGTAATTTCATCTTTCCTCGTGACAATATTGTCACCCACTCTAACAGAGGAAGCCGTTGGTCTTGCTGAGTTTGTTATTTGATCCGAAGAGAATGGACTCTGTTTTGCCCATGTGTAGTTTGTGTGTAGTTTGTTATCAGCGAGCCAAGTGCACATTCTGCCGAGTTCAGAGCTGAGGGTTTTTTCAACCTGTAACTTGTTCTTGTCAGAGACCAGCAGGGCTGAGTCGTCCGCGAACAGGAACAGGTTGCAGTCACAAGGTATGAGGTATACGTAGTTATGATTATTATGATTATAGTAAAATCAAGACTAGGCAAGCCTAGTTAATCCAGACCCGGATACATGCCAGTGTGGATTTATGTTTGTAACTGGTTACAGTTTATGATAGAAACTGGTGTCTATCTTCTTGTCTCTCTGGAGAAGACAATAAGCTAAAATGTAGGCGTGTTCCTTAAGGACTGGGGTGAGTTCTGTCCTTGAAGCGTTTGCAATTGAAAAGTCACTACAGTAGTGGCATCAAGGTGAGCGTTAGGTACCATATTAAAATATCCCTAAGATATAATATACTTTCTCCCTTTCCCTCCTCGTCTTCCTCTCTTTGTGTCCCCAACTCGATGATTAGGGCATTACATTTATAAATGGTAAATGGCTGCATTTATATAGAGCTTTTATCCAAAGCGCTTTACAATTTGTTCCTCACATTTTACCCATTCACTCACGGACGGCGGAGGCGACCATGCAAGGAAGGTGCCAACCTGCTCATCGGGAGCAATTAGGGGTTAAGTGTCTTGCTCAGGGACACATCGACACGCTGCCTGGGAGGAGCGGGAATCGAACAGGGAACCTCTGGATTACCAGACGACTGCTCTACCTCCTGAGCCACTGTCGCCCCCATTTTATTTTATTTTTACATTTAGTCATTTATCCAAAAAGACTGTGTCGAACTTGACTGCTACAGTCTTGAGTGCATAGTACTATACATATTAGATGAAGACGTCTTTATTTGTCATGCAGATTTAACACACACACACATGCGATGGGCGACCGACAAGAACACACACACATGCACTGATGAAATGTTCTCTGCACTTCCCATCCCGTCGTCCTTCCCCCCCCCAAGGGCAGCCGGGAGCAGACAAGGGCTGCAGCGTGCGCCGCGCCCGGGGACCAATCCAAGTGCTCCTGTCCGTTTTCGTAGCGATCTGTTGTGCCTGTTCTTCCATTGGGTTCATCTTATTGGCAGGGGAAACCCTTGTGAGCACAGGGAGAACATGCAAACTCCACACAGGACAGGCCTGGGAGATACCCAGGGGGGCGGCGTGGCTCAGGGGTAGAGTGGGTTGTCCAATGATCGTAGGGTTGGTGGCTCGAATCCCGCTCAAGCCCATGTCCATCCCACTGCCGTTGTGTCCTTGGGCAAGACACTTAACCTACTTGCCATGTATGAATGTGTATGCATGTGAATGAATGTTGGTGGTGGTCGGAGGGGCCGTAGGCGATGATTATTCGCCACGCTTCCGTGAGTCTCCCTCAGGGCAGCTCTGGCTGCAATTGTAGCTTACCACCACCGGTATGACTGTGTATGAACGAATAATGGACTCTGTGAAGCGCTCTGGGTCTCATGAAGAGCGCTATATAAATCCAAGTCATTATACCCCACCTGGGTTCCACGTAGCGAGGACAGAGAATAGCCTGCTTCTCTTTGATGACCCCCCAGGAGCTCGGATAGGAGTGGGCCTGAGGTGGCCAAAAGATGCACAGCGTAGGGGTCTTGAGGCTGTGTAGTTGGAGACCATTAACCGGAGGTAGGAGGGAGCCGTTCCCATCGCTGCATGGTATGCCAGGTCAAGGACCTTGAAGCGGATTCATGTGGCAATGGGAAGCCAGTGCAGCTCTCTAAGAAGCGGGATAACGTGGACTTTAGAGATCAGGCGGGCCGCTGCGTCCTGTATGAGTGGAAGTGGCTTGGTGGCGGTATATAGCCGGTAAACCAACAAGCAGTGCATTGCAGTATAATAATAATATAATATAATTTAGGACCTGCTCCGAGGTCATCATTTGGCACACATGCGAACCATGCATACAATGCGTATCTGCGATTAACCCATCCCGTCGTAGTCGAGGTGAGACATGACTGTTGATCGCAGGAGGAGTCGGGTGGCTTCTGTTGTCATGGAGGGGTGGATCCTTCTCACGTCGCTCAGGAAGAAGTTAGGTCTAATCCCTGTATTGACCCTGATCCTCTCGTGATGATCACATCACACACTCGATGCAGTCAAACCACCACAAACATGATGGAAAGCTGTGAACAATCCTGTTCCTACTTTATACTGGGAGCTAAATGCAGGATGATTGAGGATTAACACGGAACAGGGGGAGGTCACCGGAGCTGCTGGCCAGGGTAAATAAACATGGGTGTATAGTTACTGAAGAGTGAAGGACAGGGCCTACTGTTGCACAGTACATTGTTGCTGTCCAGCAATAGGGGAAACCACACAGATTCCTCAGTATAAATAGAAACCGTCAATGTCATCCATTCAAAATAAAGTAAAAGTATTTTATGTATTTGATATTGAATGTACTTTAAAGGGGCACTTCACAAAAAAACGATGCTGCTTTATTTTGCACATAATCTCACACTCATACATAGCCTTAGCACATAGGAGGATTATGTGGAACATTCGATTCTAGAAGAAAATAAAAATAATAAGAATAAATAAATACGAATTTATCTAATAGCAGTGAAATTTAAATGTATTGTTTCAAGTATTTCATTTAATTCAATTTAAGTATTTTTTTTTCGGCACTGTGTGCACTTTTAGTCTTTTCAGGCATCTGGCAAGTTGAATAAAACGCCTCGATCTTCTGGCGCCTCAAGGCTCCTGGCAAACAATGGCAAGTTTTACTGAGTGGATTACACACACGTTTGGGAGAGAAACACCTTGTAGTGATAAGGTACAACTGCAGTAATAATAAGATTATCGCCATCAATGGACCAGTAATAAGATTATCTTCATAGTCAATGGTGACTGTCAAGGATGGTGTGGAAGTCTAAGTATGTCTCATAATCATCCGTTGAAGCACTGACTCAGTGTCCGACTCTTAACCACCAAAACCTGCACGGACTACAACGTATGACATATATCATGCCTTGTGTACACTGCACCTTGTGTATACTGTTTCCTTTTCATAGTATATATTCAGATTCAAATCTTTTATTGCCAATTTTTCTTATTAGTTATATAATATAACTAAACATCTAAAAACATGTTCTCCCTAGCATTTAAATTTTTTTGCAGTCTGCTCCTGCCGTAATCTGTTTGTAGTTCTGTGTGCATTGTATTGTGATTCGTCTATGTGTTTTTTACCGTATTGATTGATTGTAATTAAAGCACTTTGGTCAACTTTGTTGTTTTTAAACGTGCTATATGAATAAAGTTGGATTGGATTGGATAACGAACAATAGGGCATACAGACCCTCATCTGCACCTTTGTTTACACTGTTTATTTTTCCTCAGATCTAATTGTATTGCCTATTTATGTCTTTCCATTATTACCCTGTACCTCCCCTCCCCCATGCTGCTATGACACCCAAGTGGATCAATAAAGGAACATATTATCTTAAACACAGACACACACACACACACACACACACACACACACACACACACACACACACACACATTCACAAGATTCATGACCAAGTCCACCAGAACATTCCATGTAAAGAAAGGAGTCAATCAGCACCTTTTAGACACATTCGTCATGAAAGGACTCTGACAAAAGATGAAACCTGCTGACATTTTGGTGGCGACAGTGACTCAGTCAGGAAGTCGTCTGGTAATCGGAAGGTTCCCGGCTCCGCCAACATATATACAGCAAACTGTATGTTCTTAGAAAAAGTAAAATACTCACTGGACACACATTTCTGTGTTGGTGCCGTCTTCGTTGATTTGAAGCGGGCATTTGATACTGTCAACCACCAGGTTCTATTGTCCAAACTTAGACATTTCTCTGAAAGAGCTCTCTTGTGGATGAAATCATATATATCCAGTAGAAAGCAATGTGTTTGTGTTGATGGTATCAAATCTCCCTACCTTGACTGTTATACAGGCCTTCCACAGGGTTCAAGTCTTGGGCCAATACTGTTCTCATTATTTATCAATGACCTACCTACCTGATGCATGCCAAAACACTAATGTCCAAATGTATGCTGATGACTGTGTAATCTTTACATCTGCAAAATCAATACAAGATGCCTCTGCAACTCTGACATCTGCAATGACCCATGTTCAAGACTGGCTAACAAAATCATGTATTTTACTTAAAGGGGAACTATTTTACTATTCCTAGCACTATTTGGGCAACTTTAAACAATTCCTGTCAGTCTATTGAAGACATCTGTACGTTTAAAAAAAAATGCATTGGTTTATATTTCTAATCAAGTACTCAAACCCATCATTTTTCAGCCACAAGAAATCAGGCTGTTATGGCCTGGCTCCGCCCATAAGCACTTTGAGTGACAGTCAGTCGAGAGAGAGAGAGAGAGAGAGAGAGAGAGAGAGAGAGAGAGAGAGAGAGAGAGAGAGAGAGAGAGAAAAAAAGTGTAAACACTCTGCGTGTCCTCCCGGGAGAGGGAGCCGGGAGGACACGCAGAGTGTTACAGTTCTCTCTCTCTCGGTTCGGGAGCATGGGCTGTAGCGCAGCACGGTGGTGGACTTCCTCGAGAGGGAGACACGCAGAGCGTTTACAGTTCTCTCTCGGTTCGGGAGCATGAGCTGTAGCGCAGCACGGTGGTGGACTTCCTCGAGAGGGAGAGGGAGACACGCAGAGCGTTTACAGTTCTCTCTCGGTTCGGGAGCATGAGCTGTAGCGCAGCACGGTGGTGGACTTCCTCGAGAGGGAGACACGCAGAGCGTTTACAGTTCTCTCTCGGTTCGGGAGCATGAGCTGTAGCGCAGCACGGTGGTGGACTTCCTCGAGAGGGAGAGGGAGACACGCAGAGCGTTTACAGTTCTCTGCTTCTCTCGCTCTCGCTCGGCGGGCAGCTAGAGGGGGCGGGTGTTATTATGCAAATACGCTTACGCACCATATGACGTCCCATATAGGCTAATTTTCAGATGACTCACTTGAGGGAGGGACATTATTGTGAGGGGAGAATTGGAAGAATGCGCCAAATCGAGAATTAGAGACATAGATCCTATTACTATAAGTCCACATAGCTAGAAAATAACCCTAAACACTGGAAAAGGTCATTTATAAGATAGTTCCCCTTTAACACCAAGAAAACAGTGTGTATGATGTTCACAAAGTCACCAGTAGAGGTCACTCACTCTAATGTGTTCCTGGGAGAGGCGGAGCTGGACATTGTAAATTAGTTCAAGTATCTTGGGGACTCTACATTGACCTTCAAAAGTCAAGAAAGTGACAAACACAGTCAAGTTTAACATCGAAAACTTCAGGCAGATCAGGTCCTGCCTGCCAGTTAATGCTGCAAGGATGTTTCCACATTCAATGATTTTCTCACACATTGAGTACTGTTTTATCAACTGGTCTCTTTCATATGTCACTACTCTTACACCAATAGAATTACTCTACAAAAAAGCCATAACAGTATTTGATAGGAAACCAAATTCATGTCATCACTGTAATGTTTTAGAAAAACATAACATGCTAAGTTTCGAGAATTTCCAAGTTTTCAAATATACTTGCTTCATGTACAAGGTTCTGCATGGACTTGCCCCTCCCCCATTGAATGAGTTCATCCAACAAAAAGGAGACACTGGCATTACCACCAGGGCCATCAATAGAGGGGACTGTGAGGTGCCTTTTCGGTATACTACCTTTGCAAAAACTGTGTTCTCTGTTAAAGGTGGTAACTACTGGAATAGCCTACCAGTTGTGATTAGAGAGTGCCCTACATACTCCATGTTCAAGACCCATCTTAAACTGCATCTTAACACAATAACTGCCACGCCTATATCCATCAATGTTTGATCACTGCCACCAGTCTAAGTCTATGGAGATGTTTACCTTCTTTGCAGGGCTATAACTTTTTAAATTGTATTGCTAAATTGACATTACTATGGCCCATTCAACATCGATTATCTATCGTTCAGGATGTAGGAACGTTTTACTTTTTCATTCACACATTCATACGAAAATACCGTCTAGAGTATAAATATGTTTTTATCGTTTTCTGCAGTAATTCCTAGAACGTGAGATATAGGCATAAATGCATATATTAGATTATCAAATGCCGTTTGATACCGATCCACGCTATATTAAAACTTTCAACTGTACATGGTCCTAAACGTTATGACTGATCATGTGCGGGTGAACGGGGGGGGGGGGGGGGGGTCGTTTATAATTCCGTGATCGTCGTTAAATGCTTCATGTAGTATGGGTGATATATAGATCAGAGCAGTTTGCATCGATAATAATAAACAAAAACGCTGAACATCACGGCAGCCTCCTCTTACCGTTGGGCGATGATACTGGAGCAAACAGATCCCAGTTATTTGATGGGGATCGAGGCGACCCATTTCCGGTTTGTATACTACTAATACACGCCCAAATCATGTCGATTATTGAGTTATGGCAGCGATCCATATCCACGGTGTGTGGCTAGAGTCCTGGGATGATATGCGAGTGGCCGGACGGATTTAGGAGACGCACCAATATCCAACCGGCATATCCGGTTTGGCAACTCGCCGATCATCCACCAGGTGGCAGTATTGAAGCGTTGCAGAGTTGTGCTGAGTCCCACAGCATCAGACAAGGCTCCGTGAGTGAAATATGAATACCATGGCGAAAATATGAAATATGATCAAAATAACGCCGTACGCCGTGATCTGGCAGAATTCGCATGAACTTGAAATCCGTTGTACTGCGTTTTTGGCGCAGAAAGTGTTAAAAAAAAAAAACTGTGATAATTTTTAATCTGATTTAGTTTATGTAACTTGTTTCTTGTTTTTATTGTTGTTTTTATCATTGATTGTCACAATGCTTTTACCTTAAGCAGGCTATTTATTTATTTGAAATAGTTTTGCTGTCTCCTGTTTAGGGACTACAGGTGTAAATGAGCTCTTGCTACAACCCGGCATGTTTACATTTTGTAGTTTGTACTTGATGTTCATTACCATGTGCTGTCCCTATCAAATAAACTATCAAATCAAATCCGCCTGGCAGTGTGTCGAAGTGCTCGTGAGCAAGACATGTACAAACACCTGCATGCACACACACACACACACGTGCGCGCACACACACACACACATACAAACATGCAATATTGCCTACTGTACATAACATACACATAGGTTTTTAAGAGCAGTCACCATGCAGAGTTAATTGTTTGTGTGTCAATTAGTCCTGTGTATTGTCATATCAGTTTTGTTGTAATAAGGTTATGTACATTTGTTTATGTTTTTGTTGTTTATTTTGTCCAGCATGATTGTGTACATTGTTTGTCTTTGTATTGCATGTTTTGTGTTCACGTCAACCTGCAAAGGGACTACAGATGGAAATGAGCTTATAGCTACAATCTGGCATGTTTACATATAAATGTTCATTAATGTGCATGGTCCCTATTTTCTTTTATGAATACATTGAAATTGAAGACACTTACCCCTAACTGCTCTCGATTAGCAGGTCGGCACCTTGCATGGTCGCCTCCGCTGTAGGAGTGTGAGTGAGAGTGAGTGAGTGAGTGAGAGTGAGTGAATTGGTGAATGTGAGGCATAAATTGTAAGTTGTAAACAAGTGCTTTGGGATAACAGCACTATATGAATGCAGTCCATTTACCATTTTCCTGTTAACACTTTAACTGCCGAAAACGCCGGAACTCGTCATTCATGCTCAAGTTGCCGAGGACGCCGTAACTCGTCTTTGATATCAATATTTCAAAAATCTGTGATCGAAATCATATTTCCGTTCCGGAGCCTTGACACACAGTACTGATCTCCTCTCAACCCTCTAGCGGTTCAAGAGCGCCATCTGGTGGCCGATCGGCAGATCGAAACCGGATATCAACCTTTAACCCGGCAGGACTCACTCCATATGGGGTCCGGGCACTCGCTAATGTTAGAGAGACTCTGTCTTCACACAGTGAACATCGATCGGTGGAAATAACTCGGAAAAACAACATGATTTGGACGTATATACTATTATACAACCTGGAAATAGATCGGGCATTTCCACATCCCATAATCGAAAACTGTCTACTCCACGCTGATCGCCCAACGGCCCGAGGAGACTGGGGTGAGTTTTAGCGTGTAGTATTACCGTGTTCGATATAAACTGCTATGATGAACATATGACCCACATTAGATGAATGGTATAACGTTGCCCACGGAATTATAAACGCCCCCTCGCCCATCCGGTCAACATCAGATGACGTGTAGTAAATTCTAGGAGTACGTCCAGTTGACATTTTTGATCTTGCACAGATTCCTACCAAACTGTATTTGATCATCAATATAATGCATTTGGGGCTATAAATCACGTTCTGGAGAAAGCTGCAGAAAGAGATGAAAACATACTTATACTTTAGACCATATTTTAGTATGAATATGTGAATTGTAACTGAGGGGTACAATTCCCTGACTGTATTAATAAGTATGGTATCATTAAACCACTACTGTCTTATGTACATTACTACTGGCCATACAGTACACAGGTATATGATATGAACACCTCCACAATGACACGGTTCCACAACAATATTGGGTTATAATAATATTTATTAGCAGCAATGATAGTATATAACAATACTTTACGTAGGGTCGCGCTTATAAGGCGAAAGAATGTGCGTGAGTAAATCAATAACGTAAGTCCATTATCATATTACGCAGGAGATAATGAATACCACCTGTATCTTAGGAATTATATCTATGGTACACTAGTAAGGCAGCGGGAGATACTAGTAGGGTTCCTCCGGTTGTAGGCCAGCAGGGGGAGGAAATGTTCGAATGCAAACTCTGGATCAACGGGGAATCAATAAGCTCCAGCTACGGGAGTCGGTACATTACTCCCTTGATCGGCAGACGAAAGCAGCAGCTGTAATCCAAGTATGCGTGCAGCATAGGTGAAAGCCGGCCAGCCTCTCCGAGAGACGGGCTCGAGTGATGTTCCTCACGGGTAAATCCCACACAGTAGTGGGGTGTAGACGATTCTCCTCCGCTCCAACATCCACAGGACCAAAGCAATAATCCAGCTGGAAAGGGCTCTGCATTCACCGGTGTAGATTCTCCGGTGCGCGGTACTTCACATTAACTAGGTCGAACTTGACGTTATTCCACTAAGCTCTGACACTTTACTATCCTATTCGCACGCGGTTATAAGTGCTCTATTTAGATGCACGGTTGCTCACTTCACTTGGTCGTTGACTCGTGATGAAGGCTTTACGTTTGAGGGTAACACGTTTCTAGGTTAACTTGACTTTAGGCTAAGTGCTTTAGGCTAAGTGCTGCTGTATCCACCTGCGACTTATTTATACGTACGGCGAATAATCTAGTACCAGCCTTATTCCTGTCTCGTATTCTTGCGCCGAACCGGGCATGTCCAGGCAAGCCTTGGCGGTGACTTTGAACTAGACATTGGGGGTATGGCAGTGGCGCCTAGTGGATCGCTATCCAATAGGAGAACGAAATATTATGGTCTGTACTAGGTAAAAGGGATATTCCGTGTATATGTACAAAGAATACACAAGGGATATCAGACGATATACAAATACTATGCAATATATATCAAGTAATAAATATATATATTCGGTTTAATCTGATCCTTCGTAACATGAATGAAAAAGTTTAACGTTGCTACACACCATGAACAATACATATAGGACATTGAATGGGCCCTAATAATGGCAATCTAGCAATAGAATTTAAAAAGTTATAGCCCTGCAAAGAAGGGGAACTTCTCCATGTTAAATAGAGCTGGCAAGGGATGGTATATCATGAATTTAACCTTGGGCAATCAAAGTGTTAAGAGGAAGATGTGTGTCGTCATGGTTAAGGCCTGAGACAGAATCTTTTAAGCTGATAAACAGTGCCACCATGTGGCCGACCAAGAACGTACATATCAACTGTTAACTGAACAGCCAAACGTACTGTTACTTACAGTAGGTTGTGGTCAGCCTGCAGGCTGCACTTTTGTTGCTCATTTGAGTCTCATATCTGGGTTTTTTTTCAGTGTGAACAGCACAAATCACGTAGCATCTGATCTTTTCAATTCTGATTTGGGCCACTTTCATATGTGGTCCTAAATCAGATACAGGTTTGATTTGTTTTAATTGGCTGGCCTCCACTGCACAACAACTTATAAATTAAACCATAAACTGTGACGTCAGTGTAAACTGTCATATGTCCAAATATTCATTTGCGCATCCGGGTCAGTTATGATGTGTGACCGGTTCACACTGGAATCTGATATTGGCCACATAAAAAAAAAAAAAAAAGGATATGTGAACACCCTAACCAAAAAAATCTGAATTGAGCGCTAAAGCTTGCAGTGTGAACATAGCCTAATAGTTTCTTCACTAGAAGTTTTCACTATGAAATAATGATTATAATGATGACTATTCTGATTTTGGTTTCACTCTCTCCTCTCCTCTGGTATTTCTACACCTAATGGACAGCCAAGTATGGAATTCCTAACTAAGATCATGTCTAACAACAAATAGCTACAGTAGCAGCTAAAGCTTGCAGTGTGAACGTAGCCCAAACTTCTATTGTGATAGAAAGACGTGAGACAACTTTAGAACGACTCTTTTATTTTGAAAAAAGAAAACTTTTAAGTCACTTCTAGTTTTGCTGTTTTGACACAATCATCTCCCATTTCATGTCACATATTTTTTTTCTTCTTCAATTCCCTTTTTTTTTTTAATAAATTAGAATGGTATATTATGCATGCAATACCGCATTAGCCGTTTTAAAGTTTCATCTTCCACAAAATAAATAAATAAATAAATTAACAAATAAATTAACAATCAAAAATAAAGATAAAAACACAAATTCCCCTTAAAGTTCGGATGAAGCTGTTTGGGAAGAAAAAAAAGGTTGAGAAGCCACAGCATGAAGCGATGAACACGGTTTCGCGGTTGCATAGTACACGGAGTTCCTCATTTTTAAAACAGCATGCCTTTTGTATTGCACGTTACTGAAACTTTGTACTGTATACTGGACCTGTGTTGTTGTTCAAAGTGTCCCACACGCGCGGGGGGAGGGGGGGGGGGGGGTTGTCATTTCAATGCGAGCACAAGAATACAGCGAATAGCATCTCCTCAAAGACGTTTATGTACATTATGTATTTATTATAAAAATAATCACCAGCAAATATTCATCTATGACTTCTTTTCTTCTTTTTTTCTATCGGGATAAATGTTCTTTTTGTCTTTTTCATTCCTTTTTTTTTTATCTTCCATTTTATTTGACATTTTTTACCAAAGGAAAATTCCACCCATTTCAGTGTTCACCGTGGTCACCTCAAATATTTAACCCCCATGTTGTGAAATAAAACCGGACCTAATGAAATTAGTTAAAAAAAGAAAAAAAGAAAAAGTTTGGCCACTTTTAGATCTCGTGAGACGAAAGCAAGAGAGCCAGGACAGACGTTTTGTAGAGGTCAACGAGAGAGTGACCTTTTCTTTTCTGTTGAAATGATATCCCATTCAAAGAGCAACAGCTCCTCTCTTACCTTCTCTCTGAGGGGGGGCATTCACAGAGAGAGGGCTTGTGGAGGGGGGGGGGGGGGGGGTCTATTTAATTTAAATTCAATAGCCTACGTTTGTTTGACGAGCATGGAGTGAAAAGTCAATTCATGGATTCAGTTGAGTAGTGCCTCGTAGAAAATGGTGGTGGTGGGGGGGGCGGTGTTCCTTTGACTCGTGAAAGGAGCTGACCCAAAAATGGTGTCCGGGGGTAGGGTGGGAAATGCATCTCACCACCTTGTCCGCACCCCACCCGCCACCCCACACACACCTATCCAGGGAGTGGTGGATGAACCTACCCAGGGAGCGGTGGACAAGTGTTGGTTGTGAAATCCCCCCATGATTGTCTTATGCAGCCTCGCTGAACACCTTGGTTGGTTCTTGTTCTCAAATGGACGGTAAATGGCTCTCGCCGTTCAAGTCGAGCGATGTTGCGTTTGCACGGTACACGGTGGCCAGCGTTGCTCATAAACAATAGCGTTGTGCGCCTCACGTGTCGTCTCGTGTCGTCTTCTGTTTTCAGTCCACAAACGAGTTTAGAACAAGAGACTAAACTGTGGTAAAGGAACCACCGCTACTGTGCCCTCGCCAGAACGACACGTCGCTCAGAAAAACCTGAACGTTTGCCGCAAGATCACTTCGACCGCATTTCTTTTTGCTTTGAGATCCTAAGCGAAGACATCTATTCTATCGAAGAGAAAAGGGAATCCTGGATGTGTTTTGTGTGAAGATATAGAATTCAAATGACAAAAACAAACAAAACAAAACAAAAGAAATGCAATTCACTTATGGCTGGCGTTCAAGTGAAGTTCCTGAGGTTTCAAAAGAAAAGAGACAAAAGTTGCCACGATTATGTGAAAATTGAGAATGTTCAGGAAGGCTCTCCCGTCCAGTTTTGTTTTGCGTCGACTATCTCAGTGCAATAAGACGAGACACACTTTCCAACATTCAGTACTTATAACCGAGTTTACCCTTATAACCCCCCCCCCCCCCCCCCCCCCCCCCTGCAAACTACAATTACCAGTTTGGTTGTGTGACTGCTTAGGTTTAAAAAAATATATATTTATAATAATAATAATAATAATAATAATAATAATAACAATAATAAAAAAAAAAAAAAAAAATCATGGGTGTTTCCAGACATTGTCCTCCGAGACTAAAAGGGAGGCAAATCCATTTTTTTTATTAGAATCCTACTTTTCTATCATTTCAATTCCATACCTTCACATGAATGTCTAACCTTCGAGTTTCCTTTCCCCTTCGATAGAGTAGAGAGTTCCACGTAGAACCCATGTGTACCGAGTGTGTTACAGCGGTCAGTACCGGGTGCGTTACAGCGGTCAGTACCGGGTGCGTTACAGCGGTCAGTACCGGGTGTGTTACAGCGGTCAGTACCGGGTGCTACAGCGGTCAGTACCGGGTGCGTTACAGCGGTCAGTACCGGGTGTGTTACAGCGGTCAGTACCGGGTGTGTTACAGCGGTCAGTACCGGGTGCTACAGCGGTCAGTACCGGGTGTGTTACAGCGGTCAGTACCGGGTGCTACAGCGGTCAGTACCGGGTGCGTTACAGCGGTCAGTACCGGGTGTGTTACAGCGGTCAGTACCGGGTGTGTTACAGCGGTCAGTACCGGGTGTGTTACAGCGGTCAGTACCGGGTGTGTTACAGCGGTCAGTACCGGGTGCTACAGCGGTCAGTACCGGGTGTGTTACAGCGGTCAGTACCGGGTGCTACAGCGGTCAGTACCGGGTGCGTCGCAGCGGTCAGTACCGTGCGCTGTGTCTAACGAGAAGCGATGTATCTAAACACGACGACGACGGGTACTTTATCCGGTAACCCTCAACGCTTCACCTCTCCCATGATGCATTGCGTTGCACATTCACGCTTCTGTGATATGTCTTAATATCAGAATCCTCAGAATATCACTCTTTTCATAAGAGTCACCCCCCCCCCCCCCCCCAGTATGGACAGACAAGCCCCGCCCGCCAAAAACTCCTCCCGTCAAAAGCACCATGAGGGTAAACCCACTGTCCGTCTGTAGCGTGACCAAAAACGCATGCGTCTGGAGGTGGCAGGGTGAAACGTATCCCTTATAGATGAGGTGGTTTGGTGCCAGACCGAAGTACCACAGATGACTCGCTGAAAAAATACATCCAACAACAACAACAACAACAACAACAACAACAACTCAAAGAAGTGCTAAATGGAGCCCAGTTAGGACAATATTCAGGAGTTATCCTCAATTCCACTTTTCATCGTTTAAACCCCCCAAAAAACACTGATGATCCTAAATGAATGAATGAATCATAGTGTTATCTACCGCCTGGGAGGACTCTCCGCCCTCCATGTAATCATGCGTTCCATCGAAACACCCGAACCGAATGGCACACAAACTGATACTTGTGTACTTTTTTCTTCTTCTTCTTCATCTTCGATGTATTTAGTTACAAACCTCAGGGTTCGGACCCGGGGGGGGGGGGGGGGGGCATATAATTATAGTTTGCAATCGGGGGCCATCTTTTTGTGGAGCAATGTTGTGTGCGCCCGCCGATAACATCGTCCTAAAAAAAACGTCAACGTGTTTACACTGGGATTTCTTTCTTTCTTCTTTTTATTTGTATTCGTTTTTTTTATATTGAAAAGGGAGCATGCTCTGCAGTCAGGATAAAACGCTGGCTACACAGAGGATGAACACGATGCAAAAAAAGGATCCCAATGTTTCAAAGTCAAGAGTGTCTAAAACCTCTGCAAACACCGGACGCCACACAGAGGACGGACCGACGAGAGCAGTCCCGCATACCGTTTGTCCGTTTGGTGACCGACATCTATGCGTTTATAGTTTCTTTTTTTTATTACCTCTACGAGGCTTTGACCTTAATGCTTATAAATGCAAGACAATCACTGAACAGGAGACACCCGTATCGGCCTAATCCTTCTACGCGCTTTATCCGGCGCAAGGGAGGAAGAACAGCTTCAAATCAAGACGTCATCCGAGTCCTGTTGTACCACCGCCTCGCTGTCGTGTTTCACTACGGTATCTGACAGAGAGTGACCGCCTCTATCCCTCCGAGTGCCGGCTGTTTAGAACAGAAGCAGGATCGCCACCGCTTTGCAAAAAAAAAAATGGCCGCTGAGATCTGATCTCACGCACCGTCGCGATCGGCTAACTACGATGGAAGGTCTCTACTACGCCCCCCAAATGTGTCTGACTCTTAACCACCAAAAAACCTGTACGGACTACAACGTATGACGTATATCATGCCAGTTAGGGTACCTTGCTGTATACTGCACCTTGTGTATACTGTTTACTTTTACTCTCTTACTCATAGTATATTATTCAGATTCAAATTCTTTATTGCCATATGTATTGTAACATATAATATAACCGATAGGGCATACAGACCCTCTGCATCTTTGTTTACACTGTTTTTCCTAATATTTTTATATTCAGATCAAATTATATTGACTATATTCATGTCTTTCTACTATTACCCTGCCCATACCTGTACCCCCCCCCCCCCCCCCCCCTTCCCCCTCCCTCATGCTGCCCCCAAGGGGATCAATAACGATGCTACGGGAAAACGTTTACGTCCTTAAAGTGGTAACCAACAGCAACCAAACAAAGTCATCTACAACCCCCCCCCCCCCCCACCACCACCACCATGCCTTTCAACAATCAGCTGATGTCGTTAGAAAAAAAAAGGGGGGGGGGGGGCCTCAATATTATCTACACCTCATCCTGTACAGGAGGTACAAAAACAAACAAAACGAACATCCACAAAGCAGATGTCGGAAGTGGATACTCTGTCTGCATGCAAACAACTAAACCGTCGAGAGGATTCCTATACAGGGCTTGGGGGGATCGGGGGGACGACAGGGGTTGTGGGAACGCGAGCAGCCTTCGTCTGTGTCTCAGCGCCGAGGGAACAGGGGGCTTCCCTTCCGACCCGGGGGGTTTGGACCCAGGCACTATTATTGGAAGGCCTGTACATGTGCGCCACCCGACCGCACTCCCTTAACCCTTTCACTGCCGCACTACCGAAACGGTTAACCCCTTTCACTGCGACGATACACATAAGGTTAACCTTTTCACTGCCACACGACAGCACGTTAACCCTTTCACTGCCACACCACAGAAGGTTAACCCTTTACCATCACACTACCAACGGTAACCGTAACCGTTAGTAGTGTGATGGTAAAGGGCTAACCTTCTGTAGTGTGGCAGTGAAAGGGTTAAGACCAGCTCTGTCTGCGCTGCACTCGCACGCCTGAGCTGAACTGTGTTAGTAGCGCATGAAAACCTAAAAGGTCCCAGACAGTTAGAAAAAAAAAAAAAAGGAAAAAAAGGTTAGAGAGGGGTTAGAGATAATTGAATGATTTCAGCGTTAGCTAACAGAGGCGTTTTCATGCTAACTAATCAGACTGTTGATTGAGAGGGGGGGGGGGTTGCCCTGGCAGGCTGACATAAACAAAACAGAATGGGTTTCATTGGGGTTTGGTTAGAGAGAAAAACCAAAGAGAGAGAGACAGAGAAAGGGGGAGAGAGAAAGAGAGATGGAGAGAGAGAGAGAGCGAGAGAGAGAGAGAGAGAGAGAGAGAGAGAGAGAGAGAGAGAGAGAGAGAGAGAGAGAGAGAGAGAGAGAGGGGTCATAGTGAGAGAAAAAAAACTGTCACAATTTGGTACCATCTCGGTTCTGCTTCAGTGTTTTTTTTTTGTAGTTTTTTGGGTGGGAGTTTGTAGTTTGGCTGAGCTCAGGCCCAAGGTGATGGAAGGATGGGAGAGCTCAGAGCCGGTGCCTGGAGTCATGGCTGTAGCTGCCCGGGGAGCTGCGGTTGCGGTGGGGCTTGTAGGCGTCCTGATAGGGGTCCTGGTAGTCCTGGTAGGGGTCCTGCTGCTCGCGGCTATGCTGCGAGCCCGACGACATGCGGTTGCGTCCCTTGTGCGCGCGCTCGTTGTGGTAGTTCTCGTCGGACGTCATCAGGTTGCGCCGCTCGTTCGGGGTGGAGTGGTCCGCCGTGTGGTTGCTCTGTCTCATTCTTTGGCTCTGCTGATCACCGGGAACACACCGACGTCACAGGTTAGGATCACCGCATCAAAGCATGTATATATAGAAATATATATCAGGGTCCAATCTTTCGCCGTCGACTAAAGACGCACTTCTTCAACCATTATCTGAATTAAAAAAAGAAAAAAAGAAAAAAAAATCTAACCCTAACTAACCTTACTGTCATGCACTTGTCCTAATAAACTAACCTACACTGTAGCACTCAACACTTTGATGAACATTGTTACTCAGCTGATAGAGTTGTGCCCTTCCTGATGGCTTGTCGTACAGAACTTGTAAGTCGCTTTGGATAAAAGCGTCAGCTAAATGACTAAATGTAAATGTAAATGTAAATGTATCTGCAGGTTTCAACAAGAACTGGCGGCTGCACTTGTGCGACAATTTCAATTCTCACGTGTTCCAGACAAGCTCCCAGACAGCTGGGCTGGCCCCCAATAACTTTAATACCTGTGCAAATTAAATAAAGTAATTTTTTAATAACTTTTAACCCAATCTCCGCCAACCACGTATATATACGCGTTTGCTCACCATGCGTTGAACACCAATCACGCATATATACGTTATTATATCGTTTGATCTTTTTCCTTTGATCCCCGTGCTACAGACTCGCCTGAAGCGATCTGAATCACTTTGGCACAGCCACATACGTTTGAACTGCAATGTCGATCGAATATCACCAGATGGCAGTATCGTCTACCATTTGAACTCTGATAGGAAGGCAGCATTATTGTCATTGAATGCATCGAGACTGGCTCTGTGGGGGAGGAGCTCTCCCAAAGCAATCGCAAAAGCAGACCCGCTCGCCTCAAAACCTAGTGTCCAGTAAACAACATGTGGTGATTACATATAAACTTGTAATCGCGATCGCTGATGGGATCATTGGAATTATTATTTTTGGAGTACCTTCTGGCTAAGGTAAGAACCCCCTATGTCTATTTTACTGAACGTGGAACATGTTTATGTAACGATCGCAGTGGCTTGCTGTACCGGTCATAAACAAGTATTTTTTATTACAATCGCATTTTCTGGGTAAGACCTTTTTACATGCTGTACTGCAAATAGTGTCTGTCAAATTAGCCATACCATTTCCCCCATAGCTATAATATAGAATATACAAATAGCTCCGCAAAGATCATGAATTATCGCGAAAACAGTCACGAAAAGCTGGCCTACTGACCGCAAGATGCACGGCCAGCGTGGCAGAGAATGAGTTAAGGCCTTAAATTGAGAATTATGAATTGAATACTTTTTAATATGATGGCTGATATTGTACTGACCACGGATGCCTAGACTCGCTAATCCTTGGCTAATGGCTCAGACCCTTTAGTTGACTGGTTATCGCTTTCGCCTGTGGTCTGGGCAACCTGGGTCTGATTCCCAGCTGCCCTGTGAGTTGGCTACTTGATTGATTGATTGAACATTTTAATTAACAGATTGCAGAATGGGTACAGTACAGTACAGCTCAATACACACAATTGTTAAGGGGATGCAGACCAGAGAAATACTTTTGTCTTGTTTACATCAGGGTCCCCCATTTTCAATTCATAATGACATTTATGACATACACGACATACAGATATACAGATATAAGAATCTAATCTAATCATCTAAACTAATCTAGTCATGACATTTAAGACATACATGACATACAGATATACAGTACTGTTACATTTGTGACATACAAGATATGCAAATGTACAGTACTGTTAAACAGATCCTAACAGTAAATATATACATACGGGGGGGAGGAGACTACATTGGGAGGAGGTGGGTGGGGGGAGGAGGGGGGACTACAATATATAGTAATCTGAGAAACTCAGAATCTCTCGCTGGAAATTGTGTATTGCGCGTTAAGAGCTTCTGGGGGCAGCGTATGGAAAGACGAATGTCTAAGGCGGAGATCTTGGCCTCTCTTTCCTGTAATGTCGCAGCGAGTTCTCACCAGTAGGAATTTTTTAGCTCAGCGTTTAAACACTTACTCTGCTGTTACTGGAGAAAACTAGTGACATCTAGGTTGCCATGGTGATGTGAAATGTCCCATGATTAATAAACTCATGACAACACCAGTGTTACCAGTGACACTGGACATTTTACAAAATGACGCTCAATTGAAGTTATTCACCGTCATTTGTTTTTAATAAAAATGATATTCTCCTTTGGTTCATTACAATTTACTCAAGCATAGTAACAGACACAAAACATCCCCTGAGGTCCAGAGATGTCCCTAGATACCAATAACATGAAAATGGACCTTGTAGAAGTGGAGCAACCTTCCATTTACTTGGATATGCACTTTTAGACACATTTTCTGAAAACATGGCTAGGGCTAAGAGCTTAAAGTGACGTTATTTTCGTCTTCAGAGAGTTGGTGGTAACTAAGCACATTTATAAGGGGTGTCATTGCCAGCGTATCCGGTGATCTGTTGGGTTAGGTAATAATCACAATAAAGATAATAGAACCTGCACACTCATATGCTCCAGAATAAACATTTATAACGTTTCGTCAGGTCCATGAGGAGTAGACGCTGGAAATACGGTCAATGAAAAGTGTATTCTGGAGTATATGAGAATGCGGGTTCTATTATCTTAACTAAACATTAAATACAACTTAATTTCTTACTCTTACTCTATTCCTAAATCTGAAATCATTTTCAGTGCCTAACTTCGGCCGAAAGATGCAGCACCATGGACAGGTCTGCTCAAACTAATTTCTTTTAGGATGACATGACAAACCAAATTGGACGATTTGGTACCATCTGGGTGGGCAAATTGTAGATGTGATTTAAAAAAAACATGTTTTATTCCTATACATCCCTAGATTATTAGCTTATTAATGGTTATAAAAAAAGAAATAAAGTTTTCGCAAATTAAATTCCTGCCATATCTCCAGTACCCCCTAGGGGAGAAAAATATAGCAGGAGACTTATTTATATTTAAACTTTATATTTTTTATAACCACTAACAAGCTACAAAACTGTACACAAATGTCTATCATTATCAAAACACAGCCTAGGGATGTATAGGAATAAAGATCACATCTAGAATTTGCCCACCCAATTGGTACCAAAAAAGTGTTTGGCCTAAGGACTAGACGAGCTACAGTATTGATTCGTCAGGACTTCCAATTCGCGATCAGATAATTTAAGCTTCTGTTTTCTGTCTGCCATTGTCCTAGGTCATGCATACGGTTGCATGGGCAGTATTTATACTATTTTACCATATCAGGAGCAAATTGCACTCAGATGCTCCGCGAGCCAACTGGAGAAATCCGGAGCAAACTTCACTCAGGAGCAAATTGCAAACCATAATGGGCGTGTTTGCGCTAGTATATCAATCTCGCAATATCTTTAGCGAATAGCTTCTTAAGATGGAGCAAATAGCTGGCGCAAATTACACGCAGTTAAGGGTGCTATTAGCGTGCGCAATCCATTCTTTGTGAATTCACCCCTTATTATTTTACAAATGAGAGTTTTATTTATTTTGATGAACATGGGCACTGATATGCAAGAATGAAATAAATGGGTTTTATTAAAAAGAATATATATATATAATTTAAAGCATACACCGGTGGGGGCAGTGGGCAAGTAATGGAATCGGTGGATGCCTGAACTACCGTGGCAAGCCTAGTGACATCACAAACAACACACAAATAGTTTTGGACAGAGTTGGCGCCATTTTCTTTTCCACAAGAGAGTTTTTTTTGTTTTGTTTGTCTTGCATGCCGAACCAGTCAAAATCAAATGTCAACACTTTCTCTGGGCAGCTTTTAGACAGCTTGCCATCAGACTCTTGATGTTAAAGGTTAAAGAGGCACTTCACCAAAAAAACATGCATTTATTTTGCACATAATACGTTTGGGCCTAGTCAGCCGTCATCAGAGCTTGAATGTAGTCGATTCTCTGATGAAGGCTGACTAGGCCGAAACGTTAGCATGTTTTGTTTGATGGCCAATCAAACGGCCAATAAATTGGTGAAACTGAGGCACTGTCCTTGTCTCATAGTTGGTGAGTGCTATCATACCTCTTTGGATGTTGCTTTTATAGTATATGTTTTTTGTTTAGCTCCTCCACTGCAACAAGTTAAGAACAATTACAGTGTGTGGCGACCTGCTTGGTCACCAGTGCTCTAAATCGACCCATGGTCACTAGTGCAACTCATTTCAATGTCCCCTGTAGGGTATTCCATGATTCAGGACCACAGAAGCCAAAGACAGATCTACCAAGTTCAGTACAAACTCTAGGCACTTTAAGTGTAAGCTTGAGATTATACCCTCTGTTGCAGAGTTTAAAACCTTGATCTCCAATCTTTGTCAATCAAGTTGTATGTGTTTTAGTTAATTTGTTATCCTTGCTTTTTGCCTTGCCTTGTTGTCTTATTGTTATGATTTTATATGCTGTGCGATTCTATATGCTTTTTTTATTGCTTATTTCTGTATGTACACACAGACTGTAAATGAGGGAAACCTCAGTTGCCTTTCAAGTTTAAATAAGGGTTTGAAATGTAATGAAAAAAATAATAAAAAAATAATAATAATAATAATAATAATAATAATAATAATAATAAATAATAATAATAATAATAATAATAATAATAATAATAATAATAATAATAATAATAATAATAATAATAATAATAATAATAATAATAATAATAATAATAATAATAATAATAGATCAAATTTCTATAGCGCCTTTCATAGAACCCAAGGTCGCTTCACAATCAGGAAAAAAAATAGGGCAAGGGAAGTAGGGGGGAAAAAGGGGATGGGGGCAGGTAAGGGATAATGGATAATGGACCTAATCTTATCTAAACTAACTGAAAGCCTTGGTGAAGAGGTGTGTTTTAAGAGCAGTTTTGAAGGTGTCCAGGGTTGGGGCGTTGCAGATTTCAGGGGGGAGAGTTCCAGAGGGTAGGGGACGCCACGCTGAAGGCTCTGTCCCCGAAAGTCCGTAACCTGGTGCGAGGGATGGAGAGGAGACCTAGATCAGAGGATCGTAGGTTCCAGGATGGATTGTGCTGGTGGAGGAGATCAGACAGGTATCGGGGGGCAAGGGCATGGAGGGACTTGTAGGTGAGGAGCAGGAGTTTGAAAGTGATGCAGAACTTGACTGGGAGCCAGTGGAGGTGGATGATGGTGGGGGTGATGGGCTTGGTGTGAGTGAGAACCCTGGCAGCTGAGTTCTGAACATACTGGAGCCTGTCCAGGGCTTTGCTGGGTACCCCGAACAGGACTCCGTTACAGTAGTCCAACCGGGAGGTGATGAATGAGTGGATCAGGGTCTCAGCCACAGAATGATGTTTTTGAGGTAGTAGAAGGCAGACTTGGTGACGTATTTGATGTGGGAGTGAAATGAAAGTGTGGAGTCAAGGGTGACGCCCAGGTTACGGACTCCGAGAGACGGGGAGATGGAACAGCCGTCAACGTGGAGGAGGAGATCTCCAACCTTCCCGAGCAGTGCCTTGGGGGCCACAACCATGAGCTCTGTCTTTTCGCAGTTCAGTTTCAGTAATTTGGTTGACATCCAGGTTTTTATGGCATGGAGGCAGTTGACTACGGACTGTGGGGGGAGCTGGGAGGATGGTGAGGTGCTGATATAGAGCTGAGTATCATCAGCATAGCAGTGAAAGTTGAGTCCGTAGTGACGTATAATCTGACCGAGGGGGAGCATGTAAATGGTGAATAGTAGGGGACCCAGCACGGAGCCTTGGGGGACACCGTGGTTGACTGGGGCCGGGGGGGGAGGATGAGCCACTGACGCTGACAAACTGAGATCTATTTGTGTGATATGAATGAAACCAGAAAACCAGAAAAAGTAACCACATGGACCATGTAAGCGCCTTAAGGGGCTGCAGGTGATATTTAGCTGTTACCTGCAGTCCAGAGATGGTGGTGGGGTAGGGAGAAAGGGCAGTGGGGCCCAGGTTGCGTCCCAGCAGGGGGTTGAGGGGCGTGGCCAGGGAGGTGTGGGTGGCCTTCCAGTAGGCTTCCAAGTACTCAGCCAGGTGCTCGCAGGCATCCTCCAGCTGGTTCTCGTCCAGAATGATGTCAAACATCTCCTGTTAGGAGCAGAGGGAGCGGGGGGGAGAGAGAGAGAGATACAGAGAGAGAGAGAGAGAGAGAGAGAGAGAGAGAGAGAGAGAGAGAGAGAGAGAGAGAGAGAGAGAGAGAGAGAGAGAGAGAGAGAGAGAGAGAGAAAAGATAAGATAAGATAAGATGAAATATTCCTTTATTGATCCCCTTGGGGAAAGCATGGGGGAGGGGGGAGGGGAGGTACAGGTATGGGCAGGGTAATAGTAGAAAGACATCAATCTGGATATAAAATTTTTTAGAAAAATAAACAGTGTAAATAAAGATGCAGATGAGGGTCTGTATATCATATGTGTATTAACATATATTATACGTTACTCTCAATAAATATAGGCAATACATTTTTTTTTTTAACTGAAAATATACTATGAGTAAGAGTAAAAGTAAACAGTATACACAAGGTACCCTAACTGGCATGATATACGTCATACGTGTCATAATCACGGCGAGAGCCTTCCTCACCCCTCCTCCTTCCACACCATCACGGCGGAAGCCTTCCTCACCCCTCCTCCTTCCACACCATCACAGCGGAAGCCTTCCTCACCCCTCATCCTTCCACACCCTTACATGGGCAGCATCCGACCCCAGGATTCCCACGCTACCAGAGGGACATCAATTAACGCGGCTGTGAGGGATTCCCTCGTCAACGAACTCCTACTTCAGCCCACGGATCCTGCTCTACCCTCATCTCAGTGTTAACCTAACTACCTAGGACCACTGCTCCCGAAGACACCACCCGCCTGGACGCTCCTGCGCAGCACAAGGAGTGCACCTGCTCGTTGTCTACTTCCACATTCCTGTACCTGTATACCTGTCTGCTTGGGGGTGAACATTAAAAGCAACCTAAAACGCTCCATTCTCTCTCCTCCTGTGTTCTGCTATTGGGCTCCGCCAACCCCTGCCCTAACAATACGTTGTAGTCCGTGCAGGTTTTGGGGGTTAAGAGTCAGACACACTTATAGCCCTTTTACACCGGCCGGCCTCGTGTTCAAGCTCCAGCTCCGTTCTGAACCCTCTGAACCTTGGTGCTCTCTGGCGAACCAGCCCCGCGTTTACACCCACTTAAGCAGAACCAACATTCCACCGTCTCCATCATCAACGAGGGCGTTACTCAGGCGGAGGTAAAAATAATGCATGGAGAAAGGCTTAGCGAGCCTCAACGCGCGAGCGCACACACAAAAACACACATACGCACTGTATACGTTTGAAATTAATCGTTCCAGTAAAGTAGGCAGTTCTATTATTCGAATGACTGTTTTAATGGGTATCATAGTAGTAGGGCTGACCCCTATTAGTCGACTAATCGGTCGAAAGGAGCCGTAGTCGACTGCCAACCAATTAGTCAAAAAATAAATAAATAAAACAAATATAATTAAAAAAAAAATTTATCATTCTTTCCAAAAGAAAAGAGGCCTAGAAGCGTGGCTAACGCTAATGGCACACATACCAGGGGCTAACTGCCTACGAAAACAGGCAGAGGCACTGAAAGAGGATTTCACCCATCTAATGAACACACTAGACTAGACAAATATCAAGATGTATCCATCAGTGGACCAATTGCATGCTTTCGCAGAGGACAAGGAGCCTTCAGTCGACTCCTTCAGACATTAAACACCCCCCACAGCCCAAATGGAATGATAAAAAAATATATAATAAAAAAATAATATATATTTTGTATTTTATTTTTTTATTATTTTTTAAACAAACATATAAACAAACATGACAACACACGATAAGATATACAAGCATTAATTGTCAGGGCACATCCAATGAGATCACCTTTTAGTTAGTTGTTTTATATAAGATATACCCATAATACCTGTTATCTAAAAAAAAAAAACCTACACACATATGCTCAGCTCGAACCCCCCCCTCCCGGACCCCACCTTGAGAAGTACCTCCACTATCCCTCGCACCTAACCAGACACTACCATTATAAGCTAGCTTTTATTCTCTCCACCACTTCTAACCACATTAACATTTTGGATAGACCCAGAATTCTTGCTGTAGATATTTCATGGTAAATTACATCGAGATATGTAAGAAACCAAACTTTACGGCACATTTTTTCCGGTTGAAACCAGCGTGATGCGATCAGCTTTTTGGCTACTGTGATACCCGATAAAACCAATCTCTTTAGCTGTGGATTCACTGCAAACTCAAAAACATCATTCAACAGCAATACCGAGGGGTGTACAGGTATATTCCAAGATACGAGTTTTGATATTTGTTGGGTCACATCTTTCCAGAATGCCTTAACTGGTGAGCAGTCCCAATACATGTGCATAAATGTCCCTTCGTCCCCATTTGTACATTGGGTGCATTTGGAATCTTGTTTGAGCCCCATTCGGCACAGTCTTATAGGAGTCAAGTATGTCCTGTGAATATAGTTAAGATTGATTTGTTGATGATCCGGGTTCCTTGATGTAAGTCGGACATTTGCCCAGGCTCCTTGCCAATCAAAGTCATTTTCCAGGTCTGGTATATCCCTCCTCCAGACAGAGTCAAGTTGGAGGGTTTCATACGAGGACGTTAGTAATTGATGATAAAATTCTGAAACAAAACCTCTCGATGTCTCTCTTGAGTAGAAGAATTTGTGGTATCTGTGGTGTTCAATTGGTCTGTCTAATGGAACACTGTGAGACTTCAAACATAGCTCTAACTGTTTGTGAAAAAGCCATGTGGACTTGGTGAGATTAAATTTTTTGCGTATTTCTTTATCACTACAAAAACCCTGTTTGTTAAAAACATCCCCTAATGAGTGTATGCCTTGCTCTTCCCATATAGGGAATCTTATAGGTCGTTTCCCAATTAAGAGAGCATTGTTATTGAATAAGGGAGTATGATTGTGCCATTCTTGTGGGTTAGGATTTTTTTTTTGTGATTCACGCCATATCCGGATCGCATGAGTAATTATGGGGCCAAATTTTCGTTCACAGTGCTTGATTGGTAGTTTAGTGTATGCTATGTCCTTCAGTCTATGTGGGGCTACTATGTTTTCTTCTATTTTTCTCCAAGATGCTAATGCTTGGGAGTCAAACCATGTTGTCAATGGACTTAATGAGTACGCCTTAAAATATAGGAAAAAATCTGGAAATGCCATGCCACCATCTGCTTTATTTCTCTGTGCGGTGGATCTTTTTATACGTGGTGGTTTGTTATTCCAAATAAATTTGTATGTGGAGGAGTGTAATCTTTTCCAGTAACCCTCTGGAGGGGGTAACGGTAGCATTGAACAGAATAAGTTGATTTTAGGTAGTACATCCATCTTAACTATTGATATCCGTGCTTGTACTGTGTTTTTAAGTTTTGCCCATCTATCAAGGTCGTCTTTGATTTTGTTTTGGATTTTTGTGTAGTTGTGCTTCACCGTTTGTCTTATGGTAGGGAATATTTCCACTCCCAAGCATCTGAAATGTTTTACCATCGGTATCTGTCCTGGGAGGGTTGTATCTTTTTTTGCAGGGGTGTTAAGTGGAAGGAAAGCCGACTTCGGCCAATTTATCTTAAATCCCGATAAATCACCAAAGTCCTCAATCAACTTGAGCAGATGAGGCAATGTGGTGTTGGGGTTTTTCATGAACAATATTACATCGTCCGCATATAAACAAATTTTTTGTTGTGTGCCCTTGATTACGATAGGTTCTATGGATTGGGATTGTCTTATATATTGTGCTAAAGGCTCTAATGATAGATTGAACAGTCCGGGACTAAGAGGACAACCCTGTCTGGCAGAGCGTGATACCGGAAATATTTCAGAGATGATTGTGCCTGTTGTAATCATGGCCGATGGGTCTTTGTATAATACTTTAATCATATCGATGAATCCTTTTCCTAACCCCATCCTTTCTAGCACTGCCCACAGATACGACCATTCCAGCCTGTCAAAGGCCTTCATAGCATCCAGGGACAGCATCGCCTTAGGTATGGTGTCCTCCTTGTCGGCATCAAGTACGTGCAGTATACGTCTTATGTTCTCAGTGATCAGGCGGCCTCCTATGAAGCCAGTTTGGTCCGGGTGAACTAAAGACGTCATATGCTTTTGTAATCTGATGGCTAATACCTTAGAGTACAGTTTGATATCTGTTCCGAGGAGGCTTAAAGGTCTATAACTACCGCACTCGTTGGGGTCTTTGTCTTTTTTAAGGAGGACTGTTATGAGTGCAATATTGTCAATTTTATGGAAGTTCCCCTCCTTGACTGAGTATAAGATCATATTTAGTAATAAGGGGCCAATTATGTCCCAACAAGAAAGGTACATTTCTGATGGGAAACCGTCTCTTCCTGGAGCCTTACCACTTTTCATTGCGGTTATGGCCTTCTTGAGTTCCTCTAGTGTGATCGGTATTTCTAACTGTTTAGCGTCATCCTCTGAAAGTTTAGGGAGAATAATTTGATTAAGAAATGTGTCCATTTTGTTTTGATCAAAGGTCATTTCTGATTTATATATGTCGGAGTAGAATACTTTGAATGTATCGTTTATTTTTACAGGATCTGTTACAAGTACTTGTTGTGCTCTAATGGTAGTTATATCTGCAAATGTTGCATTAATTCTTAATCGCGTGGCTAATAGGTGGCTGGGTTTGGAACCATGGGAGTACTGCTGTTGTCTTGTGCTGCGTATTTGTATTTTCGATTGTTGTCTGTATATGGCATTGATCTCTAGTTTTAGTACGTTAACTTGATTTTCTAGTCAAGTTGAGTTGTTGTATTTCAGAGAATTAAATAACGTTGAGTAAAGCGTTTCCAGCTCATCCAGTTTTGTGCTTTGATTCTTGCGCATTTTGGAGGAAAAGCTATCCGTGAAGTCTTTGATCATTCCCTTTACCGACATCCATATTATTCTGGGGTCTTGCACCGAGTTTGCATTCTCCCGTTGGAATACTATAAGAGCTTCTTTGAGTTGTGTAATGAATTCCTTGTTGTTAAGCAGCAACGAGTTAAATCGCCATCTTGGGGCTCGGGAGGATAGTATACCAAATGTACCTTTAAGGAGTAAATAACAGTGATCTGATAGTGCGTTGGGTATCATTTCCACTTCATAATTATCAAATAGTCTCTGTGATGCAAAGACATAATCTATTCTGGATAGTGTCTTATGTCTCGCAGATCGACAAGAGTACTTTCGGGTCGTGGGATTAAGTAACCGCCATAAGTCCTTTACACCTGTAATCTTTGACCAATCCTTTAATGCCTTCGATGAATTCTTTTGTTCGCTGGAAAAGGCGAGGTAAGATTTGTCCATCCTTGGGTTCCAGATGGCATTAAAATCCGCTCCTATTATAAATGAGTAATCGGGAATGTCTAACATTGCATTGGTTAGTGTAGTGAAGAAATCTTCTTCGTACAAATTTGGGGCGTATACCGCTATCAAGTATCAACGCTATTTTCCTGTTCTTATGTTCAATCTTAGCTATAGTTATCCGACCTTCTACATCAGACCATACTCCCTTTAGTACAATATTCAACTTACGTTTAACGACTATTGCTACACCCCGAGTTCTCGTACCAATAGAGGAGTGACTGATATTATGGTATATGTTGTCCGCTAATTTACCTATGTCTTTCCCTAGAATGTGTGTTTCGCTTAGCAGAGCAATGTCCACATGTTCTTTTTTCATCAGTGTGAGCACGCTTTTGCGTTTGAGTTGGTTATTTATTCCCCCGGTGTTCCATATCATTATATTCAAACTAGCCATAGTCTATACATGTTGCATTGTAATTTTTGGTAATGCTTCTAGAGTGCGAGGCAATAATAGATATACATCCCACTAGTGAGGTCCCGTTGAGAGCCGAGCTTAAAAACATACATATATACAAATAAAAATCCCCTACCCTTCCCTCCCACCGAGAGTCGTACAGGATTGTGTTCCATGAACACAACCTTTGCGTATGACTCCCTCCCTTGCACCACCGGATATCCCAGAATGATCCAATTATCCTTAACATTCCTATGTATACCATAGGATCTAACACTCTAAATTCTACCATAAGTAGAATGTCGACTGTGGCTTGGCCACTTACCCGTAAAAAATAAATAAATAAAAATTTAAATGAGATAAACTAAAAATAAAGACCAAAAATAAGCTTCAATTGTCATGCCCTAATCACTTACATTTTATATGAACTTGTGTAATTTATAGTAACCCATGATTAATATGAAGGTATTGAACTGAAGAGAGAGCCTCAATAAATCAGAGAGAGCGGATGAAAAAGAAAAAAAAAACAAGTAAAAGGAAGAGAACATTAACTTAGATCTTAAAAGAGCATTGCTATGCTTAAACATCTAAAGTATAAATTGGAGAAGTAGTGAAATTATTTCCCATTAATAAAAAACAGTTTTTAAATACGTATATGCAGCATTTCCCCTGACCGGGGTGGGCGATGATCGTTGTGTAGAGTGATCTTTCAGCCGGCCGGCTATGATGGCTCTGTGGTTCTGCATCTAGATAGCTGTTGATTATTCCCCCGAGGGGCTTCTGGTAGAGTGAATGACCACGTATTGCTGATATTCCAGAATGCTCCATATATCAAAGAATGCTTCGATGTTCTAGATTATTCCAATATGTCATTTTTACATTGTCTGAATGTTCCAGTATGTTCTGGAGTGTTCCAATCTTAAATCCAATATGTCCGCAATAATATAAACACGTCGGGGAAAGCATTCAAAAACTCTGAGCACGTAGGTCTCTCTGTCCCAAATCCTCGGTTATTAAAGGTTGTACTATATGGTGACCTTGCATAACTGAGATTTAAAAGGCCATTTATACACTATTCTGCGTGTTGTTCAGACAGGAATTTGGCTGCATCTTCAGGCGAGTTGAGGAGAACCTTTGCTCCTTGTTTGTCGACGATGCGAAGTATTGCAGGGTATATTAGTAGGGGTCTGTATTTCCCCAGGTATAGTTGAGACATCACCGTCTTGAACTTGGCACGCAGTTCCACTACCTCACGACAATAATCTTCAAAGCAGTGTATTGGTACCTCCATGTATTTCAGATTGCCTTTCATCCTGCGAGTTTCACGCATAATCATTTATTTTATTCTGACTTGGCGCAGTATAACTAATATCACTCTGGGCTTAGCGTTATTGCCAATGGAGCGGGGTCCCAATCTGAAGCACTGATCCACCTCCGGTATTTTAGGAAGGATTCCTGTTCCCAAGATTTTCTGTAATTCTGTGGCAAACTCTTCAGGGTTTTCACATCTCACTGATTCGTCCAGACCGACAATACGAATATTCAGCTTGCGTTTTTGATATTCCATCTTGAATATTTTGGCTTTCTGTTCTTTATTGATTCGCGTGAGCTCCAACGTTATTTCGCTGAGCTCCGTCTTGATTTCATTGTAGTTCCCCTTCATCTCAGCAGTTAGGTTAACTTTGTTAACCTCTACTTCATTGTAGATGCGATCGAAATTTTGTTGGTGTGCTTCCAAGCCAATTTCCAGTGCCACGGTGCGCTTAATATGTGCCTCGGCATCCACCCTTAGCGCTTCTATTTTGCCTTCGATAGATTCTTTGATAGCATCTACTTTTTCGGTTATTGTTTCGGTTATTGACTTCTCCATTTTTTTCATTTCATTTTTCATTTCCCGGATGATATATTCCGAGTCTGAGGAGGTGATTATAGGGGTTGAACTTGGGGTGGACATCCCGTCAATATCCTCTGCGATTTTGCGAACGTGTCCCGCGGCCATAGGGGGGTCTTCTGCGCTTGGTTTTGGAAGCGTTTTATGATCTTTCCTTGTTGTTGGCATCTCGAATCTTTCAGTCAATATAGTTAGTTGATAATCTCAGTTGATATATGCGTCAAGTTTTAAACGCATTGGTGGTCTATAAATATGTTTTTAAAACGGAAAAAAAAATAACGGGTGAGCAGCTGTGTCACATGCGACTTACTCCATTCTATAGCTGACCGGAAGTCAAAAGAATATATATTATACAGCTGCAGAATACAAAAATGACTGGCATAGGCAGATAGATAGGCTATTACTGTATACAGGTCCTAGCTAGGCTAGCCTATATCTGGTAAGCACGTTACATGGTCAGTAGCTATCGTTATCTAGCAGCTAATTCCTCCGGTAACGTTGCGGTTAAGGGATGGGAGATTCTTCAAATTCATGCGGGTCTTGACCGTCTTACAACTCTTACCTCTCTCATTTTTCCTCTGCAACGCTTTATCTCTGCCCATGGCGAATAACTTTCTGATGTCCATTGTGATTGTCCTCCATGTCAAATCGTCACAATTAAAAAGAAACGTGGCGCCTCGATGAGCACTGTGTGATTTACCTGGCTGTGAACTGCGCGAGGCAGCTGACTGAGTCAGCTGGCCTCGCGCAGTTCACAGCCAGGTGGGATGTACCATGTATGCTCTGTCATAGGGGTGTGCAAACCAGTCAAC
>NC_140165.1:17453704-17482522 GCF_963971535.1 Notolepis coatsorum | reverse complement strand
GAGAAAGAGAGAGAGAGATGAGAGAGAGATAGAGAGAGAGATAGAGAGAGAGGAGAGAGAGATAGAGAGAGAGAGGAAAGATAGAGACAGAGAGAGACAGAGAGAGAGAGAGAGGAGAGTGTGAGAGAGAGAGAGAGATAGAGTGAGAGAGAGAAAGAGAGAGCAGAGCGAGAGAGAGAGAGAGAGAGAGAGAGAGAGAGAGAGACAGGATTGGGGGAGGTTATTATATACTTTCATCTCACCTGCCGTCAAATCTGTGCTTGAGGAAGTCAAACAGCGCTTTCTGCATCATGTCTGTCACCTGCGTTTAGACGAGAAAAGGTATTAGGACAGTCAAGGTATTAGGAGTGTAAAGGTATTAGGACAGTAAAGGTATTAGGACAGTCAAGGTATTAGGAGTGTAAAGGTATTAGGACAGTAAAGGTATTAGGACAGTCAAGGTATTAGGACAGTAAAGGTATTAGGACAGTCAAGGTATTAGGAGTGTAAAGGTATTAGGACAGTAAAGGTATTAGGACAGTAAAGGTATTAGGACAGTAAAGGTACTTAACAACATGCAAGGTTTAAAGGCCTTTTAGCTTACTAGATAAGTATCGATGTCACAGCAACCAATACTGGTATCGAATACCGGTCCGATACCAGACCAAAACAGATACCAGGCCAAAACAGATACCAGGCCAGAACAGATACCAGGCCAAAACAGATACCAGGCCAGAACAGATACCAGGCCAAAACAGATACCAGGCCAGAACAGATACCAGGCCAAAACAGATACCAGGCCAGAACAGATACCAGGCCAAAACAGATACCAGGCCAGAACAGATACCAGGCCAGAACAGATACCAGGCCAGAACAGATACCAGGCCAGAACAGATACCAGGCCAGAACAGATACCAGGCCCAGAACAGATACCAGACCAAAACAGATACCAGGCCAAAACAGATACCAGGCCAGAACAGATACCAGGCCAGAACAGATACCAGGCCAGAACAGATACCAGGCCAGAACAGATACCAGGCCAGAACAGATACCAGGCCAAGAACAGATACCAGACCAAACACAGATACCAGGCCAAAACAGATCAAGAATCACACAAGAATCACACAGAACATGTCAGAAATCAAAGCAAAGTGACTTGGTTTTCTGTGTTTTTTTGGCACACGGAGGGTGTCCAATCTCTCTAATGCTGAACATTTGATTACATCTAATTAAATTTACCCAGTGGTCTAAGTCTATACTGTTCAGTAAAATGAATTGTCTAAGTCTATACTGTTCAGTAAAATGAATGGTCTAAGTCTATTAGGGCTGACCCCTATTAGTCGAATAGTCGACTAATCGATCGAAAGGAGCCATACTCGACTGCCAACCTATTAGTCGAATACAAAAAAATAAATAAAAAGAAAATATTATAATATATATATATTTTTCTTTTTCTTTTAATCATTCTTTCCAAAAGCAAAGAGGCCTAGAAGCGTGGCTAACGCTAATGGCACGCATACCAGAGGCTAACTGCCTAAGAAAACAGGCACAGAGGCACTGAAAGAAGATTTCACCCGTCTAATGAACACACTAGACTAGACAAATATCAAGATGTATCCATCAGTGGACCAATTGCATGCTTTTGCAGAGGACAAGACGCCTTCCGTCGCCTCCTTCAGACATTAAGCACCCCCACAGCCCAAATGGAATGATAAAAAAATTTAAAAATAAAAAATAAATTAATATATTTTTGTTCAAAAAAAAATTCATAGTCGACTATCTGCAAATTTCTGCCAATCATAGTCGACTATCCAAATCCTTAGTCGGGGACAGCCCTAAAGTCTATACTGTTCAGTAAAATGAATGGTCTAAGTCTATACTGTTCAGTAAACAAATGGTCAAATCAAATCAAATCAAATGTATTTGTAAGGCTCGACAACACACGGGCCTTAATTGTCCCCATGGGCCGGACACGTCTTCTTTAACACTTTCAATGCCCAACACGGTGATAAGACGTTTTATCAGCTCAATGCCTGAATGCCCACGACGACAATTAGCGTTTTATTTTTGTATTAGCGATCTGAATTCATATTTTCATCAACCGAGTCTCCCATTGGTATGCAGCCCCTGTAGGGGCTCAGATGTGAAAAAACCGCCCCCTATCGTCTCCCAGATGGTAATGCACCCTTTTGGAATGGACTCAATGAAAATGGATGAGAAAAGAAAAATCCGGAATCCACATTTTACTTCTCAGGCATGTAACCCGAGCCAATCGGATTCATTGTGGAGCCTCAGAACAGCGTGGAATACATAGGTACAGTATGTAGCGTTGGATCAATAAAAGCGATCGATTTTTGGAATGGCGATCAGGAATTGGAATGATCTTTTTGGAGAACATCTGATCTGAGGTAAGGAATCTATTTTACAAGTCTTGGGATAATCAGAGTTGTATTCGCTGAGATCTCGTTCACCCTATGTGTGAGTGTGTGTGTGTGGGCGATCGCTTTGAGGAAATCAGAGAATCGATTTTTCAGATCGCCTATATAGCGTGCATACGTACACATATACTATCGATAATCTAGCGTTTATTTGAAAACGATTCCTAAATAGGCCGAAAAAATGACAACGTTTTTTGTGTATTCTAGAATATTCCAGGAGAGGGCGATTATCATGGAATATTTATATTTTCCTTGAAAATGAGGGATTTTCAAAATGCTATAAAACGAAAACGAACCGATAAAAAAACAATCCGCTTCGACAATGTTGACTGGAAAACGAGTCATTGATAAGCGACGGGCAGATTAGACACATAATTTAAAACATAGATAGGCGTTATTAACGCTAACATTGAAGTGGATGATGGGCATTCAAGCGGTAAATCAAGATTAAGCTTGGGCTCTGAAAGTGTTAAACAAGTCAAGAAGAAACATCACAAGAAATCAAGAACAAAAACAAAAACACCATAAAGTCCAAAATAAATAAAATAAATGCAACACTCCCAGACATACCCCACACGAAGGTAAGGAAAAGTCTATACTGTTCAGTAAAAGTAATGGTCTAAGTCTATACTGTTCAGTAAAACGTATGGGTGGCATTGAAAGAAGTGGCATGTAAAGAGCCGTGGAGTAAGTATTTTTTTGTGATTCTCTCATTGTGATTTTTTCAAATAATAGTATTATTTCAGGTACAATTTACTGAATTATTCTGTCCAATTGGACAGACACTGGCCTTTGATATCCGAGAGATGGGGGATTGAAGAGGTGGATCGTCTGAAGCAGGTGAAGGAATAGTCTCTCTCTCTCTCTCTCCTTTCGGGGGGGGGGGCTCTCCTCTCGCTTTCTAATTTCAAACCTTGCTCTAGTTCTGGTGCTGACGCGTTTGCACCCAGAAGGTTGTTACCTCGGCAACAGAGCACACTGGGGGATGAGGCGAGTGATTGTGTTCCCTCCGTGCGAGGAGAGGAGGAGGAGGGGGAGAGGAAAAGAGAGAGAGAGAGAGGGAGAGGGAGAGGGAGAGAGACAGAGAGAGACAGAGAGACAGAGAGAGATAGGGAGAAAGGAGAGTGGAGCGTAGGAGAGAGAGGGGGTGGATGGGGAGAGATGGAGAAGGAGAGAGAGAGAGACAGATATATATATATAGAAAGAGAGATAGAGAAGAGAGAGAGAGAGAGAGAGAGAGAGAGAGAGAGAGAGAGAGAGAGAGAGAGAGAGAGAGAGAGAGAGAGATAGGGAGATGGAGAAAGGAGAGTGGAGCGTAGGAGAGAGAGGGGGGGGATGAGGAGAGATAGAGAAGGAGAGAGAGACAGAGAGAGGGAGAGAGAGAAAGAGAGAGAGAGAGAGAGAGAGAGAGAGAGAGAGAGAGAGAGAGAGAGAGAGAGGAGCATAGGAGAGAGGAGGGGGGGGGTGAGGAGAGAGGATAGAGGAGGAATCCTGCAGAATAAAATTGGGCAGAGGGAGACTCTGTGGTCTACAATAGGAGATCTGAATGAGCCCAAACCAGACGGGGGGGGGGGGGGGGGGGGGGGAGAAACACACATTCCTTTCACATCCCAAAGCGCTCAGCGTTTCATTGTTTCTACACCGATGGAGAGAAAATAGCTTGAGCGAGCACATTTTTCAGCTGAATCAAAAATCCGCCATCAGTCCGGTACGGGAAGAAAAGGAAAAGGCAATTAGTCCCCCTATACCCCCCCCCCCCGCCCCCCCCCCACCCCTTTGCGAAATGACCGTCATTAACGCATGCACCAATAGGACGGAGGCAGTCGTGTGCGCGTGGAGAAGGCAGAGGGTGGGGGGGGGGGGGGTGTCAGCCCTCAAGGGAGAGCAGATGGCGAACATGTGACTCAGGCGCACAGCTTACCTCGTAACCCTTGAGCGAGGGTCCCACCAGCACCACAGGTCTCATGGAAGGTACCACGTCGTACGGGGGGATGTGCTCCGTCTGTGAGTAGGGGGGGTTTAAAAAATAAAAATGTGCGGTCAACAGCACACCAAATGGCATGAACAGTAACCATAACACCCCACGCCACAGAGTTCAATCAGGAGGACTAAACCTCACGTCACACTGTTCAATCAGCTGCGACTCTGGAGATATATGCCTCTAACTCATTGGGTCGATGAAGCTTTCTCATGTACGTTCAGTAGAAAGCTATCTGGCTGCATGTTAGGCTAGCTTAGCACAATGAATGGAAGCGGACATGTACGGGTAGCCTTCGGGGTACATGTCCACTTCCATTCATTGCTAGGCTAACATGCAGCCAGGTAGCTTTCTACTGAACGCACAGAGAGGAAACTGGTATATCTTCTTGTCTCTCTCTGGAGAAGACGATAAGCTAATTTCCCAAAATGTTGGCGTGTTCTTTTAAGCACAGACACCCCTCCGCTTGTGGTCTTCACAGGAACACATGTATATGCTGGTCTTCCCTACCACTTGTATACTGCTGCTCCAACTCTGTGTTGCTGGCGTTCCAGGTTGCGTGAATACTTTCCCTAAGCGGGTTGTACTTCCGCGTTCGGTTTGCGCGATCTCATTGGCCACTGACGTTTCTGGTCATGTGACATGTGCGCCAATCGTGTGACGCCTAATTCTGCCACCGGTTAAGCTTAGGCACTCTTTCGAAGTTGGTTAAGGTTAGAGTTTGTCTTAGAGCAGGGTGATAGAACACCAGCCCTGATTCCAAACTCTAACCTTAACCAACTTCGAAAGAGTCGCCTAAGCTTAACCAGTGATAAACTAGGCGTTAGGTAGTTTGCAGGCTGTTAGACCCGGAAATAGGCGCAGAACTAGGCGTCACACGATTGGCGCACATGTCACATGACCAGAAACGTCAGTGGCTAATCAGATCGCACAAAAGTACAACCCGCTTAGGGAAAGTATTCACGCTTCCAGGTTGCTGCTTATTCAGTGCCCCACCACCACCTATCTGGCTGCACGTTAGCCTAGCTTAGCACAATGAATGGAAGCGGACAGTGCCGGTTAGCCTAGGCATTGTCCAACTAACACCTCTCCCGAAGGCTAACCGGCACTGTCCGTTTCCATTCATTGTGCTAAGCTAGGCTAACGTGCAGCCAGATAGCTTTCCACCACCTCAAGGCTCGGAGTGACGGCTCAGAAGGTCTCTTCCTCCCAACCCCAGGAGGGGGGGGGGGGGGGGTGCTCTACAGCTAATCATGGGGTTACTCGTACAGCTAAAACATTTAAAGGAACACGCCAACATTTTGGAAAATTAGCTTATCGTCTTCTCCAGAGAGAGACAACAAGATAGATACCAGTTTCCTCTCTGTGCGTTCAGTAGAAAGCTATCTGTCTGCATGTTAGCCTAGCTTAGCACAATGAATGGACGGTGCCGGTTAGCCTAGGCATTGTCCGACTAACACCTCTCCCGAGGGCTGACCGGCACTGTCCGCTTCCATTCATTGTGCTAAGCTAGGCTAACGTGCAGCCAGATAGCTTTCTACTGAACGCACAGAGAGGAAACTGGTATCTATCTTCTTGTCTCTCTCTTTCCCAAAATGTTGGCGTGTCCCTTTAATAACAAATGCTATATTAAAATAAAATAATTTCGTGAAACTTATAGTCTCTCCTGATTGAACTTAGATTTACCGTTGTTATATTTACAGGGTTCCTACGTGTTTCTGTTCGATCAAATTCCATGGCTATTTCATGACAAATAGCATATTGTCCATGACCTATTGACCTATGCACATGACAATGTCAGTGTTCCAAGTGATATGTTTATTAGTTGATTTGAATGTCCGGCTACAATAGTCCACTGGAATTATGTTTGGGTTATTATTCCTTCAAAGGGAACTACATTTACAAAGGGAACTACATCTACCAGCGGCCATGCTTGAACTGCATCATGTGACAGGGTCAAAACAAGATTTCCATGACGTTTCCTACACCTCTTTAGACCTTACCTCAGCAAAACACTATTTTCAAAATTCCATTCTCATTGTTTTCCAGGACCGTAGGAACCCTGTATTTAATTTTCTTTTAAACGGGGGGAGAAAGATGATTCTAATGAATCCGGGAGAGACGACCTGGATATGATTTAAAACACATTGCAACACGTAACCAATGGGGGAAATGAGGTGTATGTTGGAAGATGTGTTTGGTAGATGGCGGCTGTGGAGTGGAGGAGCTACAACCGCTCGTCGTTTCATTCTCTGATGCGTTTAGACTCTATGTAGATCGTCAAGGAGACAGGGTGTAGATGACCGGGTGTTTGTTACCGCGGTAACAACTTACCACTTTTTGTTTCTGCTTTCCTGTGAAGAAGTGAAAGAACACAGTCGTCAGTGTCTGCCGTCGCGGGAGGGCTCACCAAAAACATCCCCTCAAGTCAAGCGCACTTCACTTAAATGACTGTCAATCGTACTTTTTATAGTAGTAACCATCAAGAACATGACTGACACGTGGTATGAACATATCGCTGAGGCATATCATCATCATCATCATCATCATCATCATCATCATCATCATCATCATCATCATCGTCATCATTCATATGAAACTTCAATATCATTCATATTCATATCAAAGTTTGCTCTATTGTCCTATGGTCATATTCACAAAGTCACAAGAGGGCAGTTGAGAGTGTGGGGGGGGGGGGTCGTTGGGTTCACACTTGTGGTAAGTCCCCCAGTCTCAGAGCGCCTGCAGTCCTCAACTGGAGGAAGAGGAGGATCATGGGAAAACGTACCAACAACTCTTAAGGAGCCACAAGCATTCTACGCGATTGACCCATCTCGAGCCCCGCCCTCTTTCCCCTCGACTCCTCCAATCGCAGTCGCCGCTTCACCCTCGGGCAAACTCCCCGTCGGAGGCGACGGTGTGCGATTGGAGGATCGAGAAAAGAGGGCGGGGCTTGATATAGGTCAATTCAACTTATAGGCTCTACGCAGAGACATGGGAAGACTTTAAAGACTCTCTTATCTCTCTGTCTATGACGGCTTGACTGAGGAAACCTGGATCTAAGCTAGCGGCTGGCTGGCCAGTAGTGCGCCCTCTCCCCCTGGCCGGGTGCTCTCACCTGCAGAGGAGAGGAGGGGGCGGACAGAGGCTGAGCCCTCATCCTCTACACTGGAAGAGGAGTTCCCTCCAGACTTACTGCAAAAGAAAAGGGGGGGTAAAGAGAGAAAGAAAGAAAGAAAGAAAGAAAGAAAGAAAGAAAGAAAGAAAGAAAGAAAGAGAGAAAGACAGAATGAAAGAAAGAAAGAAAGAAAGAAAGAAAGAAAGAAAGAAAGAAAGAAAGAAAGAAAGAAAGAAAGAAAGAAAGAAAGAAAGACAGACAGAAAGAAAGACAGACAGAAAGACAGAAAGAAAGAAAGAAAGAGAGAGAGAAAGAAAGAAAGACAGACAGAAAGAAAGACAGAAAGACAGACAGAAAGACAGAAAGAAAGACAGACAGACAGACAGACAGACAGAGAGAGAGACAGACAGACAGACAGACACCACCGCATTAATGTGGCAAACGCTACAACAGTTAAGTAAAAGAAATCAAATTAAAATTGCATTCATAGTGAAAGACAGTATAGAAGTGGGTACTTTTGTGAGCCTACTGATTTGGATGGACGTTACAATCGCAAAATGCAGTGGGCTGTCCAACGCATTTCAAAATGGACTTCTAGGGTGATTCATCTCAATGGTTTTACTTGATCTTAGCCAAAAACAAATAGTAATGTAATAGATGGAAGACATGAAGATAAAGGCTGTTTTTTTCTTCTTTTACAATTATGTGACTTAATGCTTTGGGTGTTTAGCATGCGATGATAAGTTAAGACTGGGTCACACAGGGTTAAAAGTTAACACTTTGAGTGCCAGCCATGACATAAGTCGTTATTTCGACTTACGCAAATTTTCGTTTTATTTTTTTATTAGCGATCTGAATTCATATTTCATCAACCGAGTCTCCTGTTGGTACAGCAGCCCCTCTAGGAGCTCCGATGGGAAAATACCGCCCCCTATCGTCTATCCCTGTGTAACTGCAGGCCATTCGATTAGACTGGTGGATCTGTGTGGGGGGAGCCTACTGGCTCCATTATGCTGGCGAGGGATCTGATGAAGAGGGATCTGATCGCGAGATGGAAAGCAGCCTGGAATATATATTTACAGCAGCCAATAATCAATCAATAAACGCGATCGATATTTGGAATGGCGATCAGGAATTGGAATAATCTTTTTGGAGAACATCTGATCTAAGGTAAGGAGTCTATGTTACCAGTTTTAGGATAATCAGAGCTGTATTCACTGTCCCGTATGTGTATATGTGTGTGTGTGTGTGTGTGTGTGCTGTTGAGGAAATGAGAGAATCGATTTCTCAGCTCGCTTCTATAGCGTGCATAAGTACACATATACTATCGATAATCTAGCGTTTATTTGAAAACTATTCATAAATAGGCCGACAAATGACAACGTGTCTAGTGTATTCGAGAATATTCCAATAAATGCCGTTTATGAGGGAATCTTTCTATTTTCCGGAAATTTTCGAGAAAACGATAGCTTTTCGAAATGCTATAAAAAGGATATGAACCGATTAAAAAACAATCCGTTTCGACAATGTTGACTGCAAACAAGTCATTGATAAGCGAAGGGCAGATTAGACACATAGCCATAATTTAAAACATAGATTATGCGTTTTTAACGCTATCATTGAAGTGGATGCTGGCATCCAAGGACATTAACACATAAGTCGTTATTTCATGAGCCCCGTTGAGTGCCGACGACGCAAATTTTCGTTTTATTTTTTTATTAGCGATCTGAATTCATATTTCATCAACCAAGTCTCCTGTTGGTACAGCAGCCCCTCTAGGAGCTCCGATGGGAAAATACCGCCCCCTATCGTCTATCCCTGTGTAACTGCAGGCCATTCGATTAGACTGGTGGATCTGTGTGGGGGGAGCCTACTGGCTCCATTATGCTGGCGAGGGATCTGATGAAGAGGGATCTGATCGCGAGATGGAAAGCAGCCTGGAATATATATTTACAGCAGCCAATAATCAATCAATAAACGCGATCGATATTTGGAATGGCGATCAGGAATTGGAATAATCTTTTTGGAGAACATCTGATCTAAGGTAAGGAGTCTATGTTACCAGTTTTAGGATAATCAGAGCTGTATTCACTGTCCCGTATGTGTATATGTGTGTGTGTGTGTGTGTGTGCTGTTGAGGAAATGCGAGAATCGATTTCTCAGCTCGCTTCTATAGCGTGCATAAGTACACATATACTATCGATAATCTAGCGTTTATTTGAAAACTATTCATAAATAGGCCGACAAATGACAACGTGTCTAGTGTATTCGAGAATATTCCAATAAATGCCGTTTATGAGGGAATCTTTCTATTTTCCGAAAATTTTCGAGAAAACGATAGCTTTTCGAAATGCTATAAAAAGGATATGAACCGATTAAAAAACAATCCGTTTCGACAATGTTGACTGCAAACAAGTCATTGATAAGCGAAGGGCAGATTAGACACGCCATAATTTAAAACATAGATTATGCGTTTTTAACGCTATCATTGAAGTGGATGCTGGCATCCAAGGACATTAACACTTTGATCGCCATGGTTAAATTCATAATTTACCATCCCTAGCCAGCTCTATTTGTCTATGGAGAAGTTCCCCTTCTTTGCAGGGCTATAACTTTTTAAATTCTATTGCTAAATTGACATTATTATGGCCCATTCAATGTCCTATATCTATTGTTCAGGGTGTAGCAACGTTATACTCTTTCATTCACATATTCATACTAAAATACGGTCTAAAGTATAAGTATGTTTTTATCGTTTTCTGCAGCTTTCTCCAGAACTTGATTTATAGCCCCAAATGCATTATATTGATGATCAAATACAGTTTGGTAGCGATCGGTGCCAGATAAAAAATTTCAACTGGAGGTACTTCTAGAAGTTACTACATATCATCTGATGTTGACCGGATGGGCGGGGGGTCGTTTATAATTCCGTGGGCAACGTTATATCATTCATCTAGTGTGGGTCATATGATCATCAGAGCAGTTTATATGGAACACGTTAGAAAATAACGCTGAAACTCACCGTGGCTTCCTCGCGCCGTTGGGGGATGAGCGTGGAACAGAATTTTTTCTATTATGGGATGGAGAAATACCGGATCCATTTCCAGGTTGTATAATAGTATATACGTCCAAATCATGTTGTTTATTGAGTTAGGGTGAGCGATCGATTATCCAGTGTGTCAAGATGGAGTCCCGGGAGCTATAGCGAGTGGTCGGACCGAATTTGGATGAGCACCAGTTTCCTGTTTCCGGTTTGCTGTTTGGGCGATCTGCCGATCGGCCACCAGATGGCGCTCTTGAACTGTTAGAGAGTTCAGTGGAACTCAGCAGTATATATCAGGTCCCCGGAGGAGAAATATGATTTCGATCACATATTTTTGAAATATTGATATCAAAGACGAGTTACGGCGTCTTCGGCAGAATGAGCATGGCGGGGAAAGACGAGTTCCAGCGTTTTCGGCGATTAAAGTGTTAATCAACGTTATGGCTGGCACTGAAACTGTTAAGAGTTTAAAGTTTTTTATTTTGATGGTCTAAGAATATTCTGTTAGTATTTCTGAACAGACGCTACTCTCTCAAAAATCCAGAAACCAGAGGAGTAAGAACTTGTGATGTCATCGGGTATAAAGTCTGGACTACCAAATAGACAATGAATGGGAGACACAGATACACAGAGATTTTTCTTTTGTGTGCGTTTTTTATACCCAAATTAGCTTTATCCTATTGTACTGTCCTCGGTTTTTAAACAGAAAATGTATCCGTATACAGTAGAGATGTCCCGATACCGGGTCCGATACTGTGCTCATGTACTCTTCAGGACAACACAACATGTAATGTTAAAAACTTTATATAATTTTATATTATTTTTACTTAAAATGTCAGCAACAGTGTTGGGTACATTTAATTTGTTACAGTCAGAAAGCGAGGAACATCTGATGAAAATAATGTTTTCAAAGTCACTGTTAGAACAGTAATGGTATTATTAAAGGTAAGTGGTATTATGTTGTTAAAATAAGTGGTCAATATTAGGGGTGTAAAGGTACACGTATCCGTACCGAACCGTTTCAGTGTGTACGTACCGTACCGAACGCATCTGTACCGAACGAATACAACGGTATGTTAACCACTAACTACCGCCCACCGGAGGCTGTTTTTTTCACAATCTAATATAATATATATATTTTTTCTTTTTTACAAGTCGATTATTAATTTCAATAAAGAATATTCGTTGACAGCCCTACAAGTACAATTAGTTACTGCACACTACATCACCCCTGAGTGGAACATGGAAAGCCAAACGTTCCCCCACTGTACCAAAAACCCGTACCGAACCGTGACTTCAAAACCGAGGTACGTACCAAACCATGGTTTTTGTGTACCGTTACACCCCTAGTCAACATATTAGAATAATAGCTCTATATTCCAACAGCCATCACTGATATAGAGTGTCTGGTCAGTAACATGGGTCTCTCAGTCCCTCCGCTCTGCAGTAAACAGACATAACTGATATAGAGTGTCTGGTCAGTAACATGGGTCTCCCTGTCCCTCCAATCTGCAGTAAACGGTCATCACTGATATAGTGTCTGGTCAGTAACATGGGGTCTCCCTGTCCCTCCAATCTGCAGTAAACGGTCATCACTGATATAGAGTGTCTGGTCAGTAACATGGGTCTCCCAGTCCCTCCACTCTGCAGTAAACAGGAAATGCATCATCTGGTATCCCGTTTCCACTTCATCCAATCCACAGCACCTTTAAAGGAACATGCTAACATTTGGGGAAATTCGCTTATTGTCTTCTCCAGAGAGAGACAAGAAGATAGATACCAGTTACCTCTGTGCGTTCAGTAGAAAGCTATCTGGAAGTGGACAGTGCCGGTTAGCCTAGGCATTTCCCAACTAACACCTCTCCCGAAGGCTACCCGTCACCGTCCGCTTCCATTCATTGTGCTAAGTAGGGCTGACCTACGGATTTTTTTTGGCATTCAAAGCTTCGGGGCCGAGATTCTATTTTAATTCGAAGCTTCGATAAACATTTTTAAAATAATCTTTTTTTTTAATTATTATTATTTGTTTATGTTGTGGGAATTGTACAGCACTTTTTCAACTTTGTTGTTTTTAAATGTGCTTTATAAATAAAGTTATTTTCCCATTCGAATCCCATGCCCATCGAACAAAGCTTCGAAGTATTCAAAGGAAAACTCCCAACATTTTGGGAAATTAGCTTATTTGCCATCTACCCTGGAGTTAGACAAGAAGATACATACCTTTTTTCTTCTCTGTGCATGCAGTAAGAGTAGGAAGACGCGCACCGTCAGTCACTGGAAGTAGGTTCCTCCATTAGCCTAGTTTCCAACGTCTTCCTACTCCTACTGCATGCACAGAGAAGAAAAAGGCATGCATCTTCTTGTCTAACTCCAGGGTTCCCAAAATGTTGGAGTGTTAAGAGATACATACCTTTTTCTTCTCTGTGCATGCAGTAGGAGTAGGAAGACGCGCACCGTTAGGCTAGCTTAGCGTCAGTCACTGGAAGTAGGTTCCTCCATTAGCCTAGTTCCCAACGTCTTCCTACTCCTACTGCATGCACAGAGAAGAAAAATATATGTATCTTCTTGTCTAACTCCAGGGTAGATGGCAAATAAGCTAATTTCCCAAAATGTTGGAGTTTTCCTTTAAGACAGCCCTAGTGCTAAGCTAGGCTAACGTGCAGCCAGATAGCTTTCTACTGAACGCACAGAGGAAACTGGTATCTATCTAGCTAATTTCCCAAAATGTTGATGTGTTCCTTTAAGTACTCATCTTGAGTCCAAGTCGAGTTTCAAGTCCCCAGTGTTCGAGTCCAAGTCCAAGTCTGAGTCACCAAAAGAAGAGCCTGAGTCGAGTCCCCATTACCCTTGTCCGAGTCCCAGTCCAAGTCATCAAGGTTGAGTCCACTCCACTATGGCAGTCAAAGAGCTGACATACAAATAAAAAAAGGTCTACATTAAACATAAATGACACAGCGGTCACCGTTTCAAAGGGAGTTTATTTACTTTGTGTCACAATAGCCAAACAAATGCACTAGATCTTATGAAACGGGGGTCCATGACATGAAAACATTTGGGAACCAATGTCTTAGACCATAGGAATAACATGTTAATGTTTAATATAACCGATAGGGCATACACACCCTCATCTGCACCTTTGTTTACACTGTACATTCTCCCTTTATATTCAGAGTTAAATATATTGTTTACACTATTTATTCTTTCTAATTGTGTTGCCTATATTTACAGTATGTCTTTCTACTGTTACCCTGTCCATACCTGTACCTCGCCCCCCCCCCCCCCTCCCCCATGCTGCTATGAAACCCCGAATTTCCCCCAAGGGGATCAATACAGGAATATCTTATCATATCTTATTTATGAATTCTTAAATTGGACAGTTGACTTTTCCCATTTCTTGTGCAAATCTACCGGAGCTCTGGTCAATCATTCTTTGGTCTAGACTCTCATAGGTGGTGAATAAAACACACACAGATTTCTAAGGAACATGATTCTAAGTGATCCACGAGAAAAAGCCCAAGTCAATCTAGTGAAGCTGTGTAATAATTACATTGAATTAGCGTTAAACTCAACATCCTAACCCCATGTGTGGCATGAGGAGATGCATGTAGGACACGAACCCAGGGCGACAGGAGCCTCGAGACTGATTATACAGACAAGGCAGCAAGGAGGGTGAAGGGACTACCAATTACAGTCCTTTTGAATGGAATACTTTTCCATTGCTATAGTCTCTATGGAGAGAGAGAGGTTAAATGCAAACAAGGCAGGTCAAGAGCAGACCTGGGTCAAAAAAAAACAATCTGATACTGTCTGTGATTGACTTAACACGCCGATAGTATTGGAAATGCACATTACCGTCTTCTCCAGAGTCAGACAAGAAGATAGATACCAGTTTTCTTTACCAGCGTTCAGTAGAAAGCTACCCGGCTGCAAGCTAGCCTAGCTTAGCACAAATAAATGGAAGCGGATACGGATCACCAACAGCTTGGCCAACAGCTAAGCTAGCTGATCCATTAATTTGTGCTAAACTATGCTAGCTTGCAGCCAGATAGCTTTATATAATGTTGGCGTTCATTGGTCTAAAACTGCAACTAGGGGTGAAATTATACACAATATTTCACATTCTATACAGATCTTCAATCTAATTTTCTTGTTCTTTGCGTTCAAATGCATTCGTACTACAGAGCTCTAATCATGGATTGTAGATTATAGATATACTACAACAGCTTGATTTGGCTAAAATAAAACATTATTTCATAGTTGTAAACAATAAAACATTATGCTAATAGCAGTAGTCATACCATACCACCAGTTAAACATTGTGTTATTAGCAGTAGTCATACCATACCACCTGTTAAATATTATGCTATTAGCAGTAGTCAGACCATACCACCAGTTAAACATGATGATATTAGCTATAGTTATAGTTATAGTTAGTTATAACCATACCACCGAGATTATGGAGGCCATTTCCACCTTGCCAGGAAGTCAAATTATAATCCTGTCTGTTCTTAAGGTCCAGATTAATACCTAAAGTCCACGTTTATTATTTTCTATATATATATATATTGTTTTATTTATATAAGATATATATTTAGTGTAGACCTGATAGTGTTTTATTGTTCGCCTGTATGCTCCTTGTATCGCGCGCTGCATACGCACCCATGGAACAGAGAAAGTTATACCGTTAATTTTGAATATACAGCGCGAGCCACTCACCGCGCATTGAACGGAGAAAAATATACCGTTAGTTGGAGAATAAAAGTGAGGAGAGAGGAGTTTTGTGGTGTGGTGGTAACGTTAGTGCCGTTATTAGTTGGAAACGGTGTTGTGGTGTCGCCAAGGGAGAGGAGGAGTGCCATACTCCCGCATCGATCTGCCGACGGCGACGGGCAGAGGATAACAGAGAAGGAGACGTTAAACTTTAGACTGAGTTCGGTTGAGGCTGAACTCATATAGCAACCAACAGACTGTTTGCTAGTTAGCCCCAGTATAAAGGGCTAACGCACCAACCGTTACCCGAAGCTCGGGCGTTTTGGACAGTGGGAACCCGGTCCGTACGAGACCCCCTCTATATCCAGCGACTACCCGACGGTCTTCCACGGTTACCGTCTACATCAGCCTGATCGTCGTCTCCGCCCTCATCTTTATCCTCCGGACGTCATCATCCACTCCACCCCCCACCTCCATTCAGAGCTCCAACGGCCTGGTACCATTAATTTAGGAATCATAATTCATTCGGACATTGTTATTGTTACGGACGGTGTCCTTATGTATTATGTATATGGGAGTTATGTATATGATCTGTTGTATATATAGGCATGTTTTGTTTGTTGTTATTTTTTTTGTCTCCCTCTTGTGTCTACATTTCCCCATTCTCAGGTGTCTCCCAGTCTCAGTTCCAGCAGCAGCTGGTCAATCACCATCTCACTCCAGCAACAGCAGCAGCTGAGGCTCGTCAGCAATCAAGCTCCACTCCCCTTCATATATCCCATTGTGTGCAGTGTTAGTTAGCTCTCTGGTTGATGGTTGTGGTAACTATCTCTGTGTCTTTGTGGTAGAGCTCTCTGTGTGTCGTTTGGTATAGAGCCGTGGCTCTTTCTGGTATTTTGTAGAGCTGGTGAAGGCTCTGGTATTTGGTAGAGCTGGTGAAGGCTCTGGTATTTGGTAGAGCTGGTGAAGGCTCTGGTTCTTTGTGTTATTGTTTAGTGAACCACATTGTATCTTTAGTTTTTTTCCTTGTTATTGCACATTTCTGTCTAACCTTAATCCTTTGTATATTTGTTTGTCATCCAGGCTATGGTGATTGCTTTTCTTTGTATTAATCTTTTGTTTCGCACACAGGGACATTGAGGACAGGAAGATACCCTGGGGTCTACATTTTTAAATACACCAGCCTTAGAGTGAGCACCGCCACCTGTACTTTTGGGCGTCCGCGCCTGTAAAGGGGAGGGTGGGATTTAATTTCCTTTTATATTTCATTTGGTGCCACTGGTAGTCCTCCTTGATCTCTGTGTTGCTGTGTTTTATAAATAAATACTATTATTTTGCAACTCATTTCCATGGTTTTGTGTCACTGCACCCTCACCTACCCTGTCTGTGGCCTTGTGTTGCGTCCCCTTACTGGGGTTATATATATAAATTGTATAATAATTAGGATACTGTTTAAGACATTTTTATTAACCCCATTATATTTGTTGTTTATATTTATTTACATTTGTGTTTATGTTACACATTAAATGTGATTATTCAACCTGGTACCCCTGTCCCCTCCCATTTAAGAGTGTCCACCATTTTGTGTACATTTAATATTAGTTAATTAATAATTTAGTATTTGTCAATCTCATTATTTAAATACAGTCAGGGTTGTGTAGCCCCTCAGCTACACCGTCTGAATAATATAAAAACATTTAAAACATAACGGATTGACCCAGGTCTGGTCAGGAGGTGTGTGTGTGCAGTGGAGAGGCCAGGTGCCAGGTGGCCAGGCACAGGGGGAGGATGGTGGGCGGTGGTGATGGTGATGGCGCTGGTGATGGTGGTGGTGGTGGTGATGGTGGTGGTGGTGGACCGTGTCTTACCCTTGGACTCGTCCTCTTTTCTGCTCCTGCTGGAGGCGGATGTTCTCCAGCTTCAAGGGGCTGGGGATGAAGCCGATCTCACAGCCCTCCTTCACCAGCCGGCCGATCCACCAGTCGTTGTTGAACTTCTGAGATGGGAGACGGGAGACAAAAGACGGACGGTGAGACTAAAGAAGACGACAGTGTATTTAGACAGAAATACAGAGAGAGAGAGAGACAGATCTGATTGGATCCAATCTGACCGACAAATAATCTGTTCGTCTTTACTAGCACGTTTCAGATTATTTCCAGTTGACCCGTCACGACTGGACTTGATTGGCACTCCCCTCTAAACAACTGTTTAAAACCCCTCCAATCACGTAGGTTTGCTGTATTTAATTCGACATGCCCTTTGGGATGCCTCAAAGCACGTATGTATGTATGTATGTATGTATGTGTGTGTGTGTGTGTGTGTGTGTGTGTGTGTGTGTGTGTGTGTGTGTGTGTGTGTGTGTGTGTGTGTGTGTGTGTGTGTGTGTGTGTGTGTGTGTGTGTGTGTGTGTGTGTGTGTGTGTGTGTGTGTGTGTGTGTGTGTGTGTGTGTGTGTGTGTGTGTGTGTGTGTGGTAGGTAGGTAGGTAGGTAGGTAGGTAGGTAGGTAGGTAGGTAGGTAGGTAGGTAGGTAGGTATGTAACATATAATATAACCCATAGGGCATACAGACACAAGTTTAATCACCTGGGCCCAGGAGTTCAAAACCTTTAATCTCAATCAGATCCAATCAGATTTCGAAATCCCATTTTTTGTGATCCCGGATCAGACAACTCGGCCAGATTTTGTCCAGGTATTTCAAAGCAATCCAGGATAGGATCACCCTGATCCCGATCCAGACTTTTCAAGATGACTAGATCCTGAATATCAGTGCTTTAATCCTACCGATATCCATCTAGTGGATATGAAAAATAATACAAGGAAGACAAGAGACCATTTAACTCATTGGGCGCCAAAAACGTAATATCTCGTGTTTCGACGCCAACGCTTGAGCGCCAAAAACGTAATATCTCGTTTTTAGATCCTTTGATATTTTTCCTTTGATCCCCGTTCTAAACGCTCCCTAGGTCTCCCTGGCTCATCTGCCTACGTTGGAATTGCAATGACGATAGAATCTCACCAACTGGGGATATCCCTTGTACCCAGTACTGAGTTTACCACCGGTTGTTTCCGCCTAGGAGTGGATCACAACATAGCAATCGGTGGAAGATTTGGTGCATCAGAGTTATTCTTTCATATGGTAGCCATGCCCAATATACACGAGTAATTGCGATCGCCATGGGATCGACTGGGATTTATTCATTTTGGAGTACTTTCTGACTGAGGTAAGGTCTATCTTAGGTAACCTGCTGGTATTTTCTTTTACGTAAAACATGCTTCTGTACAGTGTCGTGTTTTACCGGACGTGAAACATGCTCGACAAACACGATCGCAGTTTCTAGTTAAAATGATGATTTTGTGAAGACACATATGTACATGGTATATACCTTTGATTTTGATGTATTTGGGGTTTCAGGCGATCAACCAGAACGATTTGGGCATATTGCATATAACACGTCATACTGTATCTTGCGATCTATGAAAAAATACTGGATTATTTTGGAAAGGGGCGATGTTTAGCGGGTATTAGTGCACAAACTACAGTATGTAGAAATTAACTGATTAGTCAGTGATGGACTATGAACAATGCCTGTCAAATGAGCCATACTATTGTCTCCATAGCTATAATACAGAACACACGATGCTTGCCACGAGACAGTCAATTTGAAAAGTGAACGTATGAAAAGGTAAACATATGACTCCTGGTGTAAACGGCAAAGCGCAATAATTCTGTCACACTACTAATATCCAAAAAATCTCATCTTTCAGTATTTGCTCCAAATGTTAGTGAGTAAGAAAACATTTTGTGCCATAACAACATCCTCACGTACCTCTTTTATAAAACATTTTGTGCCATAACAACATCCTCACGTACCTCTTTTATAAAACATTTTGTGCCATAACAACATACTTACGTACCTCTTTTATAAAACATTTTGTGCCGTAACAACATCCTTACGTACCTCTTTTATGTGGAGGAAGTCCTTGATGTCGAAGGAGATGGCGGTGGCCGGCACGGGCACATCCTCATCTAACGCTCCGCAGTAGCAGACGTTGGTCTTCACCGCGAAGGCGACTGCTTTAGTCTGGGGGGGGGAGTGGCTATATTTTAGGGTGCGGAACAGTCTGTACGTCGCTCTATAGTTCTGATGTGTTTTTCTATTTAATTTTTTTAAATGCATACATAGATATGTACAGTTGATAACAAAATATCTAACATGAACTTTGCCTTGGAATGGAAAATACATGAAAGGTCAGCATGTCTACTTTAATATATCTTAAAGGAACACGCCAACATTTTGGGAAATTAGCTTACCGTCTTCTCCAGAGAGAGACAAAAAGATAAATACCAGGCCAGGGCTGTGCAATGGGCAATTATGTGCAAAGAGTATGAGTCGGTGAAGTATGAACAGGTATGTTTGGTTGTTTGGTATGCAAGTATTTAGTCCAGTAGGGGTGTGTTAATGTAACACGGTGGGGGGGGGGGGGGTCAGTGAGGGTCCCGGGCCTTGTTGATGAGGCTCACTGCAGAGGGGAAGAAACTGTTCTTGTGGCGTGAGGTGTTGGCGCTGATGGACCGCAGCCTCCTGCCAGAGGGGAGTGTCTCAAAGAGGTTGTGACCGGGGTGGTAGGGGTCGGCCACATCCGGCCCTTTGCGCAAGTTATATTTTGGGAAGGGGTGAACTTGGAGTTTTGAATAAAATTCTGCACGCAAAAAGAAATTCTGCATGCGTGTTCCGTTGGTGATTAACGTTAGGGCTGTCAAAATTGGCCAAAAATTACATTAGAATATTCCTTCTAAAAAACACATAGGTTCGAACCATTCGAATATGTATTGTTGCGCATTATGTCCACAAGAGGAGCAAGATCAAATTAATGAAAGTTCACGGTATATAGAACGGACATTTATACATACTGTAGCAGCGCATCTCCGAAAAAGGCGTGATGAACATCAAACAATATATTTTCCTTGACATGAAACGTGAAATAGTAATCAAAACATTGGGGATCCGTATTATGCTTCTGTCGATTCATTATTTAATATCTGTTCAGTAAGCCTACAGTAGCCTATATACTCGTTTCATGTTTTGTTTAAATAAAATGAAGGCACACAATTCCTAGAAATGTGACTAAACAATGTCGTTTTGCCCTGAGGGATGATTTACAATAAAGTGCTATAAAAAACGAAAAAGTTAGGGTACTTAAATTCTTGACGCTATAACTCTTAAAACGCTAGCGTTAGCACTTAGCACACAAAATGATACATGTAACGTAGCTGACTTAACACCAACTGGTTCAGCTGCCGGTAGACCATCGCCGTACGAATTGGAAGTGCCGTGGCGTGTCATTCTTTAACCCTTCCAGAAGCTTTGTGGTCCGGTCTTGAACTTTCCATTAATCCATTTAGTTAGATCCAGCACTGAATGCATCTTGTGATTATTATCTTTGACGATGACGACAACTATTGGCTATTTCCTGGTCGATTCCGGACATGATGTCAAACGAATGCCAGGCTGCTGAGCCAATAAACAATTTGTTTTATTAGTGTGAACGTAAGGTGCACGTAAAGGGTGCAGTGATATCCCATGATATAGCTGTCACGTCTCTCCTGTCCGTCATGCAGTGCGTTCAGACACACGCGAGAAGTCGAGAGGGAGAACGCCGGGGTTGTTTAAATTTTTTATAAAACACAATTCTAATATACATTTTAACAATCGAATGTATGTTTTTTTTAACAATTCGATTATTAATTTGAATATAGAATATTCGTTGACAGCCCTAGTTTACGTACCGTTGCATTCATTCAGTACACAGCGCATACTGAACCAAAGGTCCAGTACTGAAATGCGTGTAGGTGTACCGTTACACCCCTAGTGAACGGTGAAATTAATATAAGATTAAGCTTGTTTTAATTCTGCGTCGTCAGAGAACACGGCGAGGGGATACTAAGTGACTGCTAAACAATGGGTTTCTGCGTTTCTGTGACTTCATATTTCTTGGATTTTAAATGCTGCAGTGGACCCTCGCAGATCATAGCTCACCAATTCACTATCAATAAGTACAATAGTGATTTGAGGTAGTGATTTGATACACAATATGCCCATATATGGACCAAGAAAGGCTCAAAATGGCCAATAGCGTCATCAGACAGATAAAGTAATGATTTTGGAGCAACGTTGGAGCAAATTTCCAAACAGGCATTATTAGACGAACTGGCCACATATTGGGAATCTAAATGGTTACATTCGGTCGTACGTTAAAACAGCATTCGGCCTTGGTAGTCGGCCCAACTATGAAAAAAAGAATGCCAGCTAGTTGTTAGTGTGTATGTTGCATAGCAACCGCCTTGCAGTGCAGGCAGCCAGGAGGGCCTATTTTGTTGTAAAAACTATTTCAATTCAAGTGTGTCTTACATTCATATTTGCCATAGCCTACTTGGTAACCGTTTTAGAAAAGCAACAGCTTACTATTATATCACAGCTAAGGGGCTGCCAGGGCTCTGCTTCGCGTTAGGCCGAACTACGGTGATATAATAACCATATACCGCGCCCCCTATCGTGAGCTATCGCTTAAATATCTGACTGTGGAGTGCCACATGGCAGGTACCTTGGCTCTCTCCAGCTGTATGGAGGCCTGCTGCTCCTTCTCCTGTCGGCTCTGTCCCGGTGCCTGGCTCGGGCTCGGGCTCTGGCCCTGCACCTGGCCCGGGCCCGGCACCTCCCGCTCCTCTTCCAGAGAGACATCTGAGTCCGATGGTCTGCTAGTGTAGGAATCAGCTGAGCCCTGAAACACACACACAAGAGAAGGACACACACACACACCAGGGTTTCCGTTAGAAAAAATTGTTGCCGGTCTCAGGGTCCGGTAGATTTAAATCTACCGGTCAAATGAGAGAAATTCCGGTCAGAGTTTATTGAGCTTAAAAATAATTGACATCCTCAAGGCATGTAGATTTATAATAACTTAAAACTAGGCTACTTTTGCGTATACAATCATTATATTCCAAATAAAATAAGTCCCGAGACTCCGTGCTGCTGCCGACTTTAAATCAAATAGGTGTCTGTGGGCAGTCGCCCGACATTAATAAACAGCAGTGTTATAATCACATTTTTATGAGCTAACGAATTCCGTTATATTGGACATTTGTATTAATGATATCAAGCGAAGAACTGAGAAATTTGGCAGAGAGAGACGGCAACATTATCGTGGGTTTGCGTGATGACTCTCTCCACCTCGCAACGACTTATTTGCAAAGAGTATGGCGCTGCAGACCAGCAGATTCAGCTGTTTTAAGGCTCTATCTGGGGACCGCTCAACAGCGCCCCCCACCCAACAGCTGAATTGCCAATGGCTGAATTGGACTACTGCACTCTGCCGGTACAGATGGGTGGGTTATGGTGGTTTCTGCGGCTCTGCAGCTGCATGCAGTCGCAGATCTAGCAGCAGCCAGCTCGCGCTGACAACAGCGGTGTCATTATTATACCTGCTTGGTGAAGCAACGATGAAACAAATGTAATGATTGTTTCGTTCATCGCATAGGCTATTTAATTTTAGCCTATTTTAATACAATTCAAATAATCAAATTGTGCTTAGAGGGAATTATTTTCACCGGACATTAAGACCGGAGAGATTAAATATGTCGGACATCAACAGATTTTGCCGGTCAAATACCGGTAATTACCGGCTAACGGAAACGCTGACACACACACACACACACAGGTCAGACATACAGATCACAAGTAACTGTAGTTAAAAGGAACACGCCAACATTATGGGGAAATCCGCTTACCATGTTCTCCAGAGTCAGACTAGAAGATACCAATTTTTTCCTGTGTTTTTGGCCAACAGCTAGGCTAGCTGAGCCGTATCCGCTTCCATTCATTTGTGCTAAGCTAGGCTAGGTTGAAAGCAGGGGGAATTGGTATGTATCTTCCTGTCTGACTCTAGAGAAGACAGTAAGTGCATTTCCCATGATGGTGGCGTGTTCCTTTAACCGATAGGATCAACTTTGGTACTGAGAGTATAAACGTTACAAACTGTCTCAGCTACGGCGGTTAGGTGGTCGAGCGGAGATTGCGTTCGTCACCAGCCCCGGAGCTGTGAGCTTGGTTCGCCTGTTCGAATCCAGCTCACAGCTCCGGGGTTGTCACCAGCTTGGCTGGCCGTCTGCACTGATACAATTGGCTGTATCAGAGGGTGGGAGAAGCTGGCGGGGTGGGTCCGGGTCGTTGTAAACAGCGACTCCTACAGTTCGGTCGGGGCGCCTGCTAAGCGCGGATTGGACGTGAGGGGGATAGTGTGGTCCTCCCACACGCTACGCCCTCTCAATGAGAGTCCGCGCTGCCAGGTGAAAAGAAGCGGTGATTGGCTGGACGTGTGTCGGAGGAAGCACGTGGTAGCCTCCACTCTCCCAGATTATCTGACTGTGGGGGGTAAGTGCGCAGCGACCAGGAAGGGACTGGGAATTGGCATAACGACTAACATTGGGATGGGAGAAAATCGGAGGAAAATGGAGGGGGAAAAAGACCAATATATATATAAAAAAAAAAAAAAATGTCTCAGCTATTTTTTTTTTTTACTCTCATTTAAATAAAAAAATTTAAATGTATATGATGTCACAGTCACATTCTTTATTCCTTTGTTACCTCCCTTGTATCTCTTGTAACCAGCGTCAGTCTTTATTCTCTATTTGTCTCATTATAGCACAGGGATGAACGCTTTACACACCTGCTAGCCTGTGACTAGTACCTCTAAGATAACAAAAGAAAATGTCCTCACAAGTAAATAGTTTTAATATGAATGTGACATAAATACATAAATACATAATTGAGAGCAAAATATCTAGGATGAACTTTGGCTTTTCGCTACTGGCAAATAATGTATGGAAAATACATGAAAGGTCAGCATGTCTAGTTTAATATATCTTAAGAAACACGCCAACATTTGTGGAAATTTGCTTACCGTCTTCTCCAGAGAGAGAGAGAGAGAGAGAGAGAGAAGAAGATAGATACCAGTTTCCTCTCTGTGCGTTCAGTAGAAAGAATCTGGCTGCACGTTAGCCTAGCTTAGCACAATGAATGGAAGCGGACAGTGACGGGTAGCCTTGTCCAACTAACACATCTCCCGAAGGCTACCCGTCACTGTCTGCTTCCATTCATTGTGCTAAGCTAGGCTAAGGTGCAGCCAGATAGCTTTCTACTGAACGCACAGAGATGAAACTGGTATCTATCTTCTTGTCTCTCCTTTAAGAATGTATATTTTGGGAACGACTGAGGTCACATTTGAACACTGACTTCTCTTCTCCCTCTACACTAAATCACTGGGTAACATTATCACGTCTCATGCCTCCTCGTATCATTGTTATGCCGATGATACTCAACTCTTCCTCTCCTTCCCTCCCTCAGATATCCACGTCTCTGAGCGGATCTCGGCCTGGATGACGACCAACCACCTCAAACTGAACCTGAGCAAAACAGAATTGCTCCACCTGCCGGCCAAATCCTCCCCCCTGACCGACCTCTCCATCACAGTCGAGAATGCAGCTGTGACCGCGTCCCCGACCGCCAAGAACCTTGGTGTTGTCCTCGACGACCAGTTAAACTTCTCCGCTCACATCGCAGCGACAACCAGAACCTGCAGATTCCTCCTGAGCAACGTCAGAAGGATCCGCCCCTTCCTGACAAAAGAAGCCACCCAACTCCTCGTCCAATCAACAGTCATCTCCCGCCTCGACTACTGCAACGCACTGCTCGCTGGCCCCCCGGCCACTGCCACCAAGCCTCTTCAACTCATTCAGAATGCAGCGGCCCGACTGATCTCAAACCTACCGAAGTCGGCCCATGTCACCCCACTTCTTAGGGACCTGCACTGGCTCCCCATTGCTGCACGAATCCGCTGCAAGGCCCTCGACCTGGCATGCGGCAAAGGGAACCGCTCCTGCCTACCTCTGGTCAATGGTCTCTCTCTAACTACACACCCTCAAGACCCCTACGTTCTGCATCTTCTGGCCTCAGACCCACTCCTATCCGAGCTCCGGGAGGGTCATCAAGGAGAACCTGCCTTTTCTCAGTCCTTGCCCCACAATGGTGGAATGAACTTACCCACCCCAGTTAGGACAGCCGAAACCCGTCCAAAATAAAAATAGAAAAATCTAACCCTAACTAACCTTACTGTCATGCACTTGTCCTAATAAACTAACCTACACTGTAGCACTCAACACTTTGATGAACATTGTTACTCAGATGATAGAGTTGTGCCCTTCCTGATGACTTGTCGTACGGAACTTGTAAGTCGCTTTGGATAAAAGCATCAGCTAAATGACTAAATGTAAATGTATACAGTATCAGCTTTCCCCCCCTCAAATCCTAGTTCCCTAAAGTAAGGCTGCAACGACATCTAGACTAGGGTTTCTCAGTAAAAAAATTTAAATAAAAAGGGGGGATTTATTTCCTCCCCCACTCCCACCCCTGGACCTCCGGACCCCCCAGGATCAGCACCCCCACTCCGCTTCGCTGCTAAAACATTCACATTCAAAGCATTCACTCTCTCAGCCGCCGAAATCCACAATTCCATATTGGATTGCCCAATCCCCACCACCCGGGCAGTGGAGATCTCCATATATATGATATCCAAAAAAGTTAATGACCGATTGGTCATTGTGAGTTTTTCCCGGTTGCGTCCACCTCATGGCTATTCGTTTCTTGGCTGCTGTGACGCCCGCCAGTATGATTCTTTTTTGTTGTATGGAGGTTGGTAGTAATGTTATGTCATTTAGGAGTAATGTTGTTGCCCTATGTGGAATTATCAGGCCACATATGTTCGAGAGTTTAGTTGCCATGGATTTCCAAAAATGAGCCACTGGTGGGCAATCCCAAAACATGTGTATATAAGTGCCGGTAGCGCTATAGGGTGCAGAATTGTTGAAAGGGGGGCGTACATTAGATAGGGGGGCGTTGGCCCAAAAAAGTGCAGAACCACTGATGTAGATTCCAGGAGGTAACACATCTGACTCAAAAGGTTTCCTGACATTCTAGTTTTACCTGCTGTCACAGGAACAGGAACAGGAGCCGTGTTCACAGAGACATGAGTTACGTACCTATATATGTGTCTGATATGGATATATTATTAGAAGATTGAATAATTGGTTGATATAAACATAGATAATGTATGAAAAAGCTCAATTGTATATTATGCTGTATTGTATTATGAATTGATTAGGAGTATGTATTGTTGTATTGTATTATGAATTTGATTAGGAGTATGTATTGTTGTTTTAATTTGTCTGTATGCCACCATGTGAATGTTTATGAGTGTATAACGTCTGTCACTGTATTTGATGTGTTATGGACCCCAGGAAGAATACTGTGGCTAATGGGGATCCAAATAAACTTAAACCTACAGTGTAGAGATGTCGATCAAAACGTCCCAACGCCTTAATTGATAATCCAATTAAAGAAAGAGCACTTGCTTTTAGAAAGACACAACTGTCCAGTCGTCACAGCTAAGCACTTATTTTTTTTTACAACCAGCCAGCGAAGTCTGGGCCTGACTTCAGCACACGGCTCAGCGCTCTGGGGTTCACAAAGTGCCAAGCTTGGGGGAAAAACAGAACTGAGGTTTGCTTACTTCAGGAAAAGAAACCCATTGAGTGTATTTCACCTCGTATGGGTTTTTTTTAAGAGTGAGAGAAATGTAACAGATGTATGACAGAGAGTAATTTAGATAATATTTCCAATTTATTTGAGAAATTAGATTTAATTTCTCTCGATTAACAAATCAAAGTGTTTTCTGTTTAACGTTCAACGTTATGTCGCTCTTTCTAACTAGTATATGATCAGTCATGAAAAGGCTTTTATTGTCAAATGTTTTATCACAAAGCAGCTCTTCATTACCTTTCCGAGATCTAATTTTGAACACAGATAATTCCATTTCTGCCAATACTTTCTTTGTTGATTTTCCTCAGACAATTATCTTGGTTCATTGTACTTTTTAAGTATAATGGCATTTATTGCCATAAATCTGGCAATAATAATAATAATAAAACAAAAACTCTCACACAGTCTCTTTTTCGTTATCTGCAATACAGATCCTCTGTCACGTCCTCTGTGTTCAGCGGTTTTACCAAAACAATACTGTTCCACCAACTGAAGATCTTTTTCTCTCTCCACCTCTGTTCGGTTCTAACGCGGTGTTGTTCTCCGAGATCTCATCAATCGGCCATGTTTGAGGCGTCCGACGGAGCATGTGACTCATCTACCTCAGGATCCTGTAAATGACATCACGACGCGCATGCTTCTCTCCCCCATCGCAGGCGCTACATATACAACATACAGTTACGGGGGTGTGTGTGTGTGTGTGTTGGGGAGGGGGGTGGGGGTGGGGGAGTGCAGATTGCACCTTTTCTCACAAAGATGATAAATGCAGCATCCTGTTAGGAGACAATGTGATAAACGGCAAGGTTTTATCACGCGATCGCACGCCATACACGAGACGGTGAAATGGGCCTCGTGGGGGGGGGTTAGAAATGAGCATCTCTTCACATCACGCTCTGGTGAAACACAAGGCTACGGTTCCTCTTCCAGGGCTACAGCGTGTGATAAACGGCTCCCTGTATTGTGCATACCGCTGGCAGTGAGACACAGCCAAACCCAGGGTGTTTTGGGCTAACACTGACACAAACACACACACACACACACACACGCACACACACACACAAACACATACATACATAATCTCGGATCACTCACGCTACTAACAGTGTGCATGACACACGTCAGCCGCCATCTCCCTAATGTGGGCGAATCCCCCCTCCCCACCATCACCACCAGCCCCCCCCCCCGCCCCCCCTCTAGTCGAGCGATCACGCTACAATGTACTGTCAGCTAACCCAATGAAGGCCTCGTATGCATCCATGTATGTACTGTATGTATGTATGTATGTATGTATGTATGTATATGTATGTATGTATGTATGTATGTATGTATGTATGTATGTATGTATGTATGTATGTATGTATGTATGTATGTATGTATGTATGTATGTATGTATGTATGCATGTATGTATGTATGTATGCATGCATGTATGTACTGTATGTACTGTATGTATGTATGTATGTATGTATGTATGTATGTATGTATGTATGTATGTATGTATGTATGTATGTTTGTATGTATGTTTGTGTGTGCGCGCCCACCACAGCTGAGCCACCTCCATCGATAACACATATACATGAATACACACACACACACACACACACACTAACCACAAAGACACACACAGCGAGGGGAGCTGTACTACTGAACCCCTAAACCCCTGCTGAACCCCCCCCCCCCCCCCCCCCCCCCCCCCCAGCACCTTCACTTACCGCCTCAGAGTCTTCAAATCCATGCAGGTACAAATTGTCATACATGGAGGTTTGTTATTCCAACCAGAACCTCTAGAAGAATGGAGGAGAGAAGAAGAAAAAAAACGAGAGTGGAGGAGGCGGATGAGGAGGAGGGGGCCACCACCACAGAGGAAAAAAAGGATGGATGACGAGCTCCTCTCTCTCTCTCT